>NW_026992471.1:0-71407 GCF_028769735.1 Zonotrichia leucophrys gambelii | reverse complement strand
AGGGGGACTGGGAATTGGTAGCTAAAATACAAGCAGCACCGGTGCAGTACCAGAGGGGGGCTCAGCCCCGATTGGAAGCTGTCACACATGGGGAGATGAAAGACCTTTGTAAAGCAGCAAAAGACCATGGGCAGGGCTCGCCGTATTTTAATATGTTAAATGCCATCTTCTCTGAACATGTTATTGCGCCACACGATCTGCTCAATTTTATGCACATCCTACTTTCTCCCACTGAATTTATTCTGTGGGAAGGAATGTGGAAAAAATTACTACAACAACTATTAAAAGAACTATGCTGGAGAAGACAGGCAGGCACACCTAACACTAGATATCTAGCCAGTGAGGAAGATTTCACTAAAGGTGAGAATGAAGCAAGACACCTTCCCTGAGCTGTGTTAGAAGAGATGCAAAGACAGCTCTCATGCAGACACCCAATGAAACAACATCTGCTCTAGATTTCACAGACATTCTGCAGGGACCTGGGAAATCCTTTCCAAAAATTTATTGACCGCCTAACACAAGCAATAGAGAAGTTAGCTGATCATCCAAAAGTCAGGCAGGTATTGCTTGCTAAACTTGCTGAAACAAATGCTAAAAACTCTTGAAAAGACATTTTACCCTATCTACCCCTCATCCCAAAACCTAACATTGCACAAATGGTCGAGGCATGCACCTTAAGGCATCCTTACACCATGTTGTCAGCCTAGCTAAGGCTACCAGTCAGGGTGTAGTAGAGGTGCTAGTGGCCTCCCAAGTTATTCCCTGACATACACATGAAGAAGGACCTTGCATAAAATGTGGAGAGGTGACCATTTTCAATAGAATTGTAAAAATTCAGGCTATTACCAGGGACCTTCTAGGTGTAACAGCCACTGTCCTCACTGCCCCCATTGTCCACACGCTTGCCAACATCAGCAAAACCGGTGGCCTGCAGGAAACCCCACACAGACGCAGAAAGGCCCCGCACGGTGACACCAAATGCGAGGCTGTTCCGCCCCACTCTCCCCAACATCATGGAGAACCAGCACAGTGACCTTCTCAGATCCATCAGGACAGCTTGATCACTGCAGAAAACTCGACAGAAGACAGCTCTGCCCTGGAACCCAAAGGCAGCTGGTAGGGGCATTTTCATTTCCAATCCACAATATTTATGTTCACCTTTTTCCCACAGGCAAAGACAGGCCTGAAGGACGGCCCAAAGACATTTTGATTTAAACCAACACCGGGGAAGGGATGGAGACACTCACTCTACTACCTGAGGTACTCGCCTTGACGTTTGCAGGAGATAACTGTCCAGGTTCTATGCTTAGACTCTCCGCTTTTCATTCAAAAAAAAACATTTATAGCCAGAGCCTACCTCCTACGGGACATGATCACCAAACCAGCTGATCCAATGTTGTTGTGGGCACAGACAACAGGCAGAAACAGACCCATTCTAAAGTGTGCTTTGTCATGGAATGGGAGAAAGAGATGTCTTTCAGGAGTATTAGCTACAAGAACTGATGTCACCAAAATTTCCTGCTCTGATTGGCAAAAAGAATGGCCCCTGGTTCCAGCTGCTGGGGTAATTATTAGCTCCCAGGGGAGCCACTACCAGCTTCTGGAGTCAAGACACCATCTGCATGGAAGGTCCTGAGGGCACAGTTGCTACAGTAAGATCATTCGTCGCCCGGGCACCAATAACAATTTGAGGAAAAGACCTCTTGTCCCAAAGGGGGACAAGGCTAGAGATCCTATCAACACCTCAGGATTTCTAGATGGGGCCACCGAGCAGCGCGCCACCCTTCAGTTAACCTGGAAGACCAACGACCCCATATGGGTGGATCAGTGGCCCCTCCCAGGCAGAAAGTTAAAGGCCCTGCAGTCCCTCGTGCAGGAGCAGCTGTCTGTGGGCCACATTGTACCATCTACTAGCCCCTGCAATGTGCCTGTCATTATCATATGAAAGCCTGGCAAAGACAAGAGGCGGCTCCTGCAGGACCTCAGGAAAATCAACGAGGTCATTGATGACATGGGTCCCCTCCAGTCCAGCCTGCCCTCAGCCTCCATGATACCTCGAGATTGCTGGTGGTGTGGCATGCCGTAGTTGTGGGTAGCAATTTTTGGAGTCTTCCTATTTTTTGGATATCTTCTTTGCCATTTAGTCTGTGATTGATGGAGCCTGAGCACAGCAAGAGCATTGCTTTGAAGATTGTATGGGTTGAGATGTGAAGGAAGGCTAGTTCAGGGAGGTTTAGTCCAATTGTACCTATGATTACACTGTTATTGGCAGATGGTTGATATAGATCTTAATGACTACATTTTGACACCCCCATGCAGCCCAAAGACACCCTCCTGGTTTGCCTTTTCCGTCACTAAATCGACAAGCACCTTTACAGAGGTACCAGTGGACTGTATTCCCTCAACGAATGAAGAGTAGCCCTAATATTTGTCAATGGCTTGAAGTCCAAATTCTCTTGCCCTAATGCTAATCGCTTTTCATTATATGGACCATATAATGAACATCCTAATGCTATCATTACTCACTACATGGACTACACAGTCGTTTGTGCAGAAGCTCAAATCATTTTGGATGTTGCCGTACAAGATGTCATCACTGCGGTACAGGAGAAAGGTTTTAAGATTGCAGCAGATAAAGTTCAAAGGACAGCCCCTTGGAAGTGTCTCGGACTAAAAACTGCAGAGAGAACCATCACACCACAAACACTGCAAATCAAGGACAACCCAAAGACTCTGCAAGACCTCCACCAACTCTGTGGAACCATCAGTTGGGTACATTCACTGCTGGGAATCACCACAGAAGATCTCTTGCCACTGTTCCTGCTCCTTAAAGGCAGTGAAGGGCTCAATTCCCGCCATCACTGACACTGGAGGCAGAAGCAGCTGTACAAAAGGTATCCTGGGTGATTCAAACTAAACAGGCACACAGATACCACCTTAATTTTCCTTTCTCCCTGGCAATCCTTGGTGTAAGTCCAAAATTCCATGCATTATTCTTTCAGTGGGACTCAACTATCTCAGATGCCCTGATAATAATGGATTGTGTTCTCAGATGACACCAACCTACTAAAATGATAACAACCCAACAGAAAGTTATTCCACAACTTATCAGGAAAGCTAGAAAGTGTCTGTGCTCCCTTGCAGGAACAGACCTTGTGAATATATACTTCTCACTCAAGAGCACCTCAATTGACTACTTCAAACATCTGAAACACTGCAATATGCCTTAGATAGATTTTGGAAAAGCAAGGATCAGCCACCAATTCTACCATCCAAACATTCCTGTGCTGCTCAGGATTTTCAAAATTACCTGAGCCAGCAAGATCCCTTGTAGCCACCTTCCCCAATTGTCAGGAACATGGCCTTGCTTCTGTCGGAGCTGGAGGCAATCCAAGAGGACTAGAGAGTCTCCACATCTGGCAATCAGACATCACACACTGAGCTCCTTTGGACAGACTAAAATACACCCACGTCTCAATCGACGCCTTTACCAGTGTGTTTTTTGGCTCTGCCCATGCTGGAGAAAAATCAGAAGATGCTATAAAACATTACTTTTTCGTTTTTTCCACCTTAGCAATTCCACAGGAAATTAAAACTGATAATGCACTTGCTTATACCTTGCACTGATTCCAACAAGTTTCTGACCACTGCGGTATAAAACATGTCACAGGCATACCACGCTCTGCCACAGGACAGTCCATAGCCGAGAGGGCCAACTGATCAATCAAAAGGATCCTTGATCAGCTGAGAGGGGTAATCCAGATATTATCTTCCATCGAGAAACTGGCCAAGGCCTTTTACGTACTCAACCTTTTGAACAACTCATTTATGGAGCCAACTCCCCCAGTCATCAGGCATTTTACTAATTCAACTGCCGCACAATTAAAAGACCAGCCACCTGTGTTGCTCAAAGAACCTGAATCTAAACAATTGATGGGCACCTACCCATTAATTACTTGGGAAAGAGAAGATGCCCTTGTCTCTACGGAAACACTCCTAAGATGTATCCCAGCAAAATACATAAAAACTCTTTCTGGGAACGGTGAGGCAAACACCTGAGCTACCATCAGAAGAACAGAATGGAAACCTAAGAGAGACAGCAGCAGCCTGGGAAAGAAGATGGACAGAAGAAGATCTGCTAAGAAGCGTTGACCACACACACCAAGACCAAGATATCTCAGACATCATTAACCAGGATATACGAATTAACATTTGTAAAAGCTATATTTTAGCATTGATATAAGATTCTTCTAATAAGCTGTATTCACACCTTTGCCTTACAGAAGAGAAAGTTTAGTGGGACCTGAACTTACGTTTCATCTTCTACTCACTTTATCTGTTTACTTTTAGGACACTCAAGCCTCCAGGTAATAAATTAGCTAAAGTCAGAGGATGCTGCCATTGGTTGCTGCTGCAGCAGGAATCTGGATGCTCTTCACTGAGCCACATGCCTTCAGCTGGGTGCTTCCACAGACAAGCCACAATTTCATGGCCATGGCCATGGCTGTCAGGCACTTGAAGGCATGTGTTTTTTCAACCTGCTGTTACATAGGGAGTCAGTATATCAGGGCATCCAGCTGCTAAAAATCAAGGAAAGAAGATCCAGATGGAAGGCAACTACAACTGGTTCACTGGACCTTTCAAACACTGGGGGATAAAAGGCTGACTATCATGTTTAGTTAGGACTGTTTTGTGGACTTTGTTTATTGTATTCATTGTGTTGGTTATTTTATCCATTATGTTAAATGCCTACAAAACTCTGTGGCTGAAGCCATCTTTATAGACAACAAAAAGGGGAAGTTCTGGGGGCCGAGGGGCCGACCATTGGAGCTGTAATACCTCTGGGCAAAGTAACCAAGGTAAAAGAGAGACACCGCTCTGAATGCAATGGCCTCGCCCATGGGCATTTCCAGGCTCATGGTGATGCAGCCCGTTTTGTTGGTATCACCCAGTTGAACTGCTGTATTTTTCTTATATGTACTCACTCGAGAATGTTCTCCCCTCTCCTATACCATTTTGGACCTGGCTTACTGCAATGCTACCCCGATTTCCCCCCGCCCCCCCCACATTTTCTCGCTGTGTGCACAGCCCCATTTTGTCTCCCTTCCTGGACCCTCTTCAGTGTAATCCACTGAAGTGTTTGCAGTTCCACACAAAGATCCCTCTCTCACCTCGTTCACCAGCAGTTTAAGCAAGCATGCTCCCAGCTCTGGGAGTGCAGGTCGCTCAAAGAGGCTGGCTGTGGACGGGCTGAAACACAGGAACTGAGTGCACAAGGGAACCTGGCCTCTAATAAAAGGCATGAATCCCACAGCACACCCAATGCAAAGCCTTGCATGTCTCTTCTTTATCCTTCTTCTCTCAGTCCTCATGCCTCTTTCCCACCTTGTCTGACTGGGTACTTGGCTTCTCTCTCTCCTCTCTGCAGGTTCAGCTACACGTGTGACCCTGCAGGAACAGCCTGACCCAGGGAAGTGGGAGAGGACTTATAGTCAGGAACTGTAGTGAGAGGACAAGGAGGAATAGGATCAGACTGTAAGAGGTAGAAGAGATTTGATGATGGGAAGAAGTCCTTTACTCTCTGGGTGCTTGTCCCTGACACAGGGACCAGTGCAGAGAGGCTGTGGATGCCCCATCCCCAGCAACATCCAAGGCCAGGTTGGACAGGGGTTGCAGCAACCTGCTGTACTGGGAGCTTGCTCAGCTTGGAGCCAGATCATCTTCAGGGTCCCTTCCAAGCCAAACCATTCAAGGATTTGATCATTCTGCCATCCCCATCTCCCACTGCGCAGGGGCCCTGAAACTTCAGTGACATCACAGCTCCCAGAGAGTTCCAGGTGGAATGTCCAGGACCTGTAAACAAGCACAGCAGACACTTCACCAGCTGCCAAGGGTCAGTTGCCACTCGCTCTGTGCTCTGACCCTCAGCTCTGAGGCGCTGCTGCTGCCTGGGCTTTTTCTTCTGCCTGATCTGGAGCACCATTCTCAGCAGGATGTGCCCTGCTGTGCCCATGGAGGTACAGTGCCATGCCAGGCAGGGGGCACCCGGCTTGGGCAGGCTGCAGCCATGTGGGAATGGATGGTTTGGGACAGGAAGTCCAATGGGAGATTGTGCTGCCCCTTGCAGACTGACAGAGACATTGTGGAGGCGATGGAAGTGGACCAGGGGCTGGATGATGAAGAAATGATGGATGTGGACTCCTCCTCTACTTCCATGTCCTCCCCAGTTGAGGACATGGAAGTAGAGGAGGAGAATAACATCGAGGACATGGAAGTAGATGAAGAGGATGATACCGAAGAGATGGAAGTGGATGAGGAGGATGAGGAGGAGCCCATGGTCCTTGGATGAAGATGGAGCCCCACAGGTCAGACAGGCAGCTGCTTCCCACACCCTGCCCACACACACTGGGTCCCCTGACGCCAGGCTGGGGCTGGGCTGGATGGGCCCGCTCAGGGACACGGTGCCCGCAGGGGGCCTGGATTGTGCTGCCACAAGCACCAGCCCCGGCCTGCCCTGCACTTGCCTGGGGCCACGCCAGCCTTGCCAGCCCTGGCCCAGCCCCTGGGGCCCAGCTCCCAGCCCTGCTGGGCCCAGTGCTGCCAGCTGAGTCCAGCTCTGCTCCTTCCTTTCTTCCAGGACTCATGCACATGATGGCACAGATGCCACACCTTTGTAAATACGTTCGACGTTTAGAAGTCCCTTGTAAATATGTTTTCTACGTTGGAAGTTTTTGTAAATACGTTTTGAAGATTGTTAGTCCATCGGATCCCATATAAATATGTTCTGTACATTGTTATTGTTGTTGTTATAACGATTGTTATAACGAAACATGTTGTGCAAATCCTAGATTTGCCGATCTTCGGCAAATAAATACTGTAACATTTTAAAACCTGACTCCTCTTGGCCATTCTTTTAGGGCACAGGCAGCCTTTGCACACTTGTGGGCTCCACTTGTTCCATGTTCCCAGGGCTGGAGGTCCCTGGGGGTGCTGGCACGGCCACCCCAGTGCTGGGAGTCCCTGTGCACAGGGGCTCCCACTGACACCGCTCCTGGCACTGGGCACTGCTGCTCTTCCTGCCCTGGGGAACAGCGCTGTCCCCAGGAGCTCAGCTCTCTCTCACCAGCTCTCACCCAGGGGGCTCTCACAGCACTGGCCCCTGCAGCCATGCCACCAAAGCAGGCAGCAAACCTTCAGCCACCCTTCCTGCTGCAGCCACAGGGACTCCTGGGCCCAGAGCCGCCAGCAGGCCACAGCCTTGAAAAATCCACCTGCACACTCTCAAGGCCACCACAGCCTTGGCAACTGGGCCACCTGCACCTGGGCAGCTGCAGGGACTGATCTTTAAGCCTTGCAGCTCCAATGACCCTGGGCTCTGCTTCCCAGCCTGCTCTGCACTGCCCTGAGCCTGCATTGTTCCAGAGACAAAAGCCAAGCCAGGGCATCCTCACCCTGCCTGCATTCCCGCTGCTGCCAGCGGCCACTGGCCCCTGGGCCCCACTCGGGTGACAGCTGCAGGGACAGGGCAGCCTGTGCTGGGCAGGGGGCACGGGGCTTTGGGCCCTGGGGCTGCTGCTGCTGCTGCTGCTGGGGGCCATGGGCCCAACAGGGCCCCGAGCTCAGCCCCTGCCCGGGCAGCTGCCCCCAAAGCCCCACACTCCCTGAGCATCCCCATCACAGCTGCCAGGGGGAAATCCCACGGGCTTCAGGAAAGAAATTCCCCACAGTGACTAAACCAAGGGATCCAAGGGGAAAGTCAGCACCAGCTGATGTTTACAGCACCTTGACAAAGGTGGCTGCAGGGCAGGTGAGATCTCCAAGGCCTCTGGCAGTGCCTGCTCTGCACGTGAGCCTGTGGGGCTGCTCCCAGTGGGACACAGCACTGGGCTCAGGCCAGCCCTCAGTCGCTCACAGCTGATCCCAAGGAGCAGGCTCAGAAAGCATTTCCAGACCACTTCCTCTAAATATTTCAAAGGACTACATGTCATCCAAGGAAGTCACCTTGCATATTTAGTTTTGGCGTCGTGGCATGAGAAGCCATGAAGGTGCCTCTGAATGTGCACTCTGGGCACTTCCACTGCCATCCCAAAGGGATCGCAAAGGACACGCTTCTGCTTTCAGCACTGCTGAGTTCCTGACCCAGCAATGAAGTCTCAGGAGGATGCAGCGTTGTGGAGGCCCAGGGGCCTATTACTGGAACTAAAATACCTTACGACAAAAATGGCAAATTAAAGTAAAAGTGAGGCAGCCCTTTAAATGCAATGTTTTATCAGTTTTATCAGGGCTTGCTGAGGGCAGCATCAGCACCCTGCATCGGCAACAGGGCCGGCTCAGCTGGTGAAGCCCAGGGGACATTTTGAAACACCTGTATCCAGAGCAACCAGAGTAGTGAATGGGGGGACAGCCGCCTGCAGTGCAGGATGCTTGGGTGACATTTTAGACCTCTGGGTGGACCTCCCTTTACATCAGGGGCAGCTCTGGGTAACAAATTATCCAAAGATGAGGGGGACATATATATTTGAGTTAGGGAGGTTCTCCTTTCTGTGTGGAAGAGTTTTACTAAAGGAAGTTGGAAGTCGTTTGTTCATTGGCTGTTTACGGAGCTTCCAGACATTTCTGTGTATTCAGTTAGTCCTATAGCATTCTGGGACTGAGTTAAGGAAAGTCTCTATTTTTTGAAAACTCAGGGAGTGAGAAGAGTCGCAACATTTTACCCAATTTTTCATATGATTTATAGAGTTTTCTCAAGGGTTCAAAGTTCAAATATTCAACCCAGACTTTCTGTTCTGCCCCTGGCATTCCTGAACCCACTGATACCAAGATAAGTGTGAGAGAGGGAAACTGCTGTAAATCACAGTCAAGCCACCTGCTGCCTGCCATCTCCTCTCTTTCTCTACCCCCTACCCAGGTCTGTACTGATCACACAGGCTTGGATTTTACCCTAACCCATTCTCCAGTACCTCTCCTCCCTGGAAACCCCTCAGGTAGCTCCCAAAATGGAGTCCCTCCTCTGGAGGGGGTTGTCAATGTCAAACTCCCTCCCACCCTCAGCTCTCTCATCGGGTCCTGCCCCTGTTTGGGTCCCATCCCTGCATCAGGTACCACCCCTGCATTGGGATCCAGCTCTTCCCTGCCTACTCCCGCTGCCCTACTCCCTCCAATTCAGCCCCTTGTTGATCCCACACTCTCAGAGCCAGAAGTGTGACGGGCAGTAACTGGAAGGCCGCCATCTTGGCTACCAAAGGCCCACAACACCGGGCCTGGCCAGGCCACTCACCCAAGGCCCCGCTCCTCTGCCAAAGACCAAGTTCCCTCTTCTGGAGAGGAGAGGGAAGGTTCATCCGACCTTCAGCATGAGCCTGAGGATTCTTGGCAGAGGATGCAGAAGCTGGCAGCTGAAGAGGGAGACTGGGAATTGGTAGCTAAAATACAAGCAGCACCGGTGCAGTACCAGAGGGGGGCTAACCTCTGATGGGAAGCTGTCACACACGGGAGATGAAAGACCTTTGTAATGCAGCGAAAGTCCATGGGAGGGTCTCACCATATTTTATTAATTTGTTAATTGCCGTCTTCGCTGCACATGTTATGGTGCCTCACGATCTGCATTATTTTATGCACATCCTATTTTCTCCTACTGAATTCATTCTGTGGGAAGGAATGGGAGAAAAAATTAATACAACAACAATTGACAGACTATGCTGGAGAAGGCAGGCAGGCACACATAACACTAGACATCTACCCAAGGAGGAAGATTTCATTAAAGCTGAGAATCAAGTAAGAGACCTTCCCAAGCTGCGTTAGCAGAGATAAAAGGTGATG
The DNA here is from genome assembly GCF_028769735.1 of Zonotrichia leucophrys gambelii. Lineage (NCBI taxonomy): Eukaryota > Metazoa > Chordata > Aves > Passeriformes > Passerellidae > Zonotrichia > Zonotrichia leucophrys. Next base: position 61,588 of record NW_026992471.1, on the reverse strand, counting down.
CAAAGACAGGTCTCATGCAGACACCCTATGGAGAAACACCTACTCTACATTTCACAGACATTCTGCAGGGACCTGGGGAATCCATTCTATAATTTATTGACCGCCTTACACAAGCAATAGAGAAGCAAGTTGAACATCCAAAAGTCAGGAAGGTACTACTTCCTACCCTTGCTGAAACAAATGCTAACAACACCTGTAAAGACATTTTACCCTCTCTACCCCTCATCCCAAAGCCAAACATTGCACAAATGGTCAAGGCATGCGCCCTTAAGGCATCCTAACACCTTTATGCCAGCCTAACTAAGGCTTCAAATCAGGGTGTAGTAGAGGTGCTAGTAGCCTCTCAAGTTATTCCCTGACATACACATGAAAAAGAACCTGGCTTTCAGTGTAGGGAGATGGGGCATTTTCAACAGAATTGTTAAATACAGGCTATTACCAGGGACCTTCTAGGTGCCACAGCCACTTTCCTCACTGCCCCCTTGTCCACACGCTTGCCAACACCAACAAAACCGGTGGTCTGCGGGAAACCCTACACAGATGCGGAAAGGCCCCGCACGATGACACCAAATGCGAGGCCGTCCCACCCTACTCACCCGTACATCCTCAAGAACCAGCACAGCGACCTTCTCAGATCCATCGGGAGAGCTCGAGCACTGCAGAAGATAACTCAACAAAAGACAGCTCTGCCCTGGAACCCAAAGGCAGCTGGTAACAGCCATTACAATTCCAGTCCGCGATATTTGTGTTCACCATATTCCAACAGGCAAATACGGGCCTGAAGAACGGCGCAGAGACATTTTGATTTTAACCAACACCAGGGAAGAGATGGAGACACTCACTATACTACCTGAGATAGTCACCTTGATATCTTTGCAGGAGATAACTGTCCAGGCTCTATGCTTAGATCCTCCCCTTTTCATTCCAAAAGGAACAGTTATAGCCAGAGCCTACCTCCTACTGCACATGATCACCACACCAGCTGATCCAGTGGTGATGGGGGCACAGATTACGGGCCGAAATAGACCCGTTCTAAAGTGTGCTTTGTGGTGTAAAGGGAGAAAAAATGTCTTTCACGATTATTATATACAGGACCTGACATCATGATAATTTGCTGCTCTGATTGGCTAAAGGATGACCCCTGGTTCCAACTGCTGGGGTAATTTTAGCCATCGGGAGAGCCACTACCAACTTCTGGAGTCAAGACACCATCTGCATGGAAGATCCTGAGGGCACAGTTGCTACAGTAAGATCATTCATCACCTGGGCACCAATAACACTTTGGGGAAGAGACCTCTTGTCCCAGTGGAGGACAAGGCTAGAGATCCTATCAACACCTCAGGATTTCTAGACGGGGCCACTGAGCAGCGCCACCACCTTTCAGTTAACCTGGAAGACCAACGACCCCATATGGGTGGATCAGTGGCCCCTCCCAGGCAGAAAGTTAAAGACCCTGCAGTCCCTCTTGCAGGAGCAGCTGTCTGTGGGCCAAATTGTACCCATCTACTAGCCCCTGGAATGCACCTGTCCTTGTCCTACAAAATCCTGGCAAAGACAAGAGGCTGCTGCTGCAGGACCTTAGGAAAATCAATGAGGTCATTGAGGACATGGGTCCCTGCGGAGGAGAACATATGTGGCCCGAAGTTTAGAATCTGACTAGCTGCGGGCGAAAGGCCGACGCCCTTCTGCAATTCCTGGCCAGCCCCTTTCGGCATCTGATGGCCTCGGGCTGTGCTGGCTGCGGACTGGCGTACCTCGCTGGTATAGGAGAGGAACGGAGCTGACCATTTCTCGGGGGTTAAACATCGGTTTATTGAAGGTGATGCCGCATCCAAACACCGGGAAACCATCCGGGAAAAAGTTTTTTCATAGGGGGTGAAAACAGGATTATAAAGCAAGGGGGTGGGTACAGACAGAGCCAATCAGGAAAGGTGAGGGGATGAACTTCACAGAACTGACACTCCATGGAGACCAATAATCAAAAGGTAAAGGAGGTGTCCTGGGACCCCAGCCAACCACCATCTCTAGAGAGGAGAAGGTTCTCGAAACCTGGGAGGAGGAAGGGAGTGATTGACTGGACAGGGAGGAAACAACTTTCACTTATAAGGGAAACCAAGGGGAGGAGCAATTACATATCGGCAACTCTGAATAGCGGTTACTATGGCAACTTAGCTGACAGGCTAGCAGTGGCGGGAAAAACTGGGGGAACGAAACCATTTTACACATAATAGGGGAGAACAATACATAAATTGGGGGAATAACACAAGAAACTTAACAACACACTACCACGTCTCCCCGTTTTTTACCAAATAAAAATTAAAATGAAGAGAAAACTCCAAATTAAGCTTAGAATGCAGGAACTCGCAGCTGGTCATGACGAGTGTCTTTGTCTTCTGAACATTGCAAGGGACAGTGGCACTCGGCGCTGTCAGTTTTCTCCGGACTAGCTTGCAAATTAGGAGGATGAAAATCAAAAGTGGGTTGGGGAAATGTACTAAAAGACAAAAGGTGAACAGTTAAACGCAAAATACTTAAACAGATGGTTCTGCCCCAAATAATAAATCCAGTTCGGGAGAAGAAGAAGAAATGGGGGAGGGAGGTTGGGATTAATAAACCAGAGGTAGTTCAGTGACGAGAGGGGTAGGAGCAGCAGTCTCAGCATTGGGGAGGAAGTAAACATCTGAGGAAATTGATGGTGTTTGGGAGGGTTTTCTCCGTCGCCGCGAGCACGCCTGAACCTGTGACTCAGCTTCCTTCTGCATCCTCTGCTTCGGGATGAGGGGCCTGACTCATTTGGGTGGTCTTTTTCCTCTGTCTTCTTCTTATCTTGCTTCCGCCTCTATTCCATGTAGTCTTGGCGCATGGGACACTGAGGCATCCAATGCCCCACCTTGCCACAGAGATGGCAGGGATGGGTTGCTGATGTCCTCCTGCTGGACTCAGAAGTAGAAGGACCGGCCACGGGGGAAGCTTCAGCCTCTATGAAGTCTTGCTCGGGGCATTCAGCAAAATGCACAGATGTTCTCTTAGGCCTTGGGGCCAGGGAGACTTGACGCACTACGACATCTATCATGGCTTCTACTGTGGGCTTAGGACTTCAAGGGAGAGTTTTTATAGCCTTGCGGCAGTCAGCGTTGGCATTGCTATAAGCCATCTGCTCAAGCATTTTTTCCCTGTCATCTTCTCCGAGCGCTTGCGCTTCTACATATTTGTAGAGGCGTTCGATAAATTCCATGTATGGCTCTTGCGCTCCTTGCAAAACCTCAGCATCTTCCCATTGGGAGGTAACTACCTCTAACTTAAAGAAGGCCCGCTCAGCTGCTCGGGCCGTCTCTAATAGCTGGGATGGGAATAAGGCTTTAGCTTGATTTGCCCCTTCAGCCCACTGTCCCTCACCCAAAAGATGTTCTTGGGTAATTAACTGACCATCTGCGTCATGGGACAGTGTAAGGTTCCCCCAAAAACTTGGGAGTACTTCCACTATTTCCCTCCTCCATTCCCTCACCCAGACTCTAAATTCCATGGGTCTGAGCAGGCTAGAGAAGAGGGACCTTAACTCAGTCGGTACCAGGTCTCCCTGCGAAAGGGTATTGTGTAGCAAACTCCGGAAGTATTCTGACTCCCGGGAGTAGTCTTTCTGAGCTTTGCACAGTTCGTTTATTCGGACCTGTGCATTCCCCCTTTCCCCTAGATGGTATGTTACCGGAGCGGCTTCTAATAGGGGAGCTTGCTCCTGTTTCCGGCTTCCCCCCGCCCTCTCCTCTGAACACAAAGCGTGAGAGCTGGGGGGGGTGGCGTGGGAACCGAAACTGGAGGAGGTTGAGGCGGGGTTTGGAGCTGACGTAAGGCAAGGGAGTGGGCGCGGCAAAGTACCCTTCTCCGCCCCCCGGACGGCGTTCGGAGGCGGAGGGAAAAACGAAAACGGAGCGGGGGGGAAGGGAGTGGGGGGCTGAACCGGGGGAGGGGTTTGAGGAGGAGCTGAAGGTGGGGCGGAGTGCTGAGGAGTGAGCGGGACGGAGGGAGGGTATGAGAGAGGAGTAACTGAGCAAGGAGTGTGGTCAGGGTGAAGGAAGGGGTTGGTGCTTGGGAGGAACGGGTTAGCGGAAGAAGAAGGAGCTCTAGCGGCAGAGACCGCGTGGTCTCCGCCATCTTGGACAGTAAAGGGGCTACTTTGTGGAATTTCATTACTAAGCGGAACAAACTTAGGGGTTGAAACTGGGGACTTGGGAACTGGGGTAGAAGGGGAGGATGGAGGAACTTGGGCAGGGCTCCTCGGACGGGGAGGCTGAGCAGGTCGAGAGGGAGCAGGGGCAGAATGGTTTCCCTGCTTTTTGTTGGCCTTTAAAATCCCTTTCGAGGGCTCCTGCCTGTGTGAAGAGGGAGAGGGCTGGGGGGTAAGGATGCGGGAACTGGGAGAACTAGGGAACAAACTAGAAGAAGAAAGATCGTTTCTTGAACTCCCGGCTGGGCGCAGCGAAGTTAATACTTTGCTTGCCCAGTATGCCACGTTAGACAACCGGGATTCCCCAGCGTTAACCTGTTGGTCTAATTTGGCCACAACGGCTACCCAAAAGCGCGGCTCTTTCGCAACTTCTGGGGAAACTTCAGGGAAATGTGAAAATACCCATCTAATCAACACTATCAACTCTTTCTTGGGGGCAGTAAAACCTCTTCCAAGTAACAAACCCTTAACTACAAAAAAAACTCCTTTTTGGGTTTTGCTCTGACCCACACCCATGATCGTGGGGGGTGTAGCGGCCCCGCCGCAGCAAACCGCGCGGAAAAGCCGCCCCGCGCTGAAAGAGCCCGCCGCAACCAGTCAGCGCCGCGCCGAGAGCCCCGCTACTGGGCCCGGCGTCACCGGGCCAGGACACCGCAGGCGCGAAAAGCGGCAGACGGCAGTCCCCCTCGTAGAGCTCCCAGGGAAAATTAAAAGGGCAGGGGAGGAACCGAGTCCGGGGTTCACCTAATCAAAGAGCGTTGCAAACGAAAAGTTACGGCGGATTAGTCCACTGACACCGGAGGAAGTCTGACGGCTAGTAGATTTAAAGTCCAGTCCGCGGGGTACGGTGAAGCCCCCGCGTGGGCGCCATCTGCGGAGGAGAACGTATGTGGCCCGAAGTTTAGAATCTGACTAGCTGAGGGCGAAAGGCCGACGCCCTTCTGCAATTCCTGGCCAGCCCCTTTCGGCATCTGATGGCCTCGGGCTGTGCTGGCTGCGGACTGGCGTACCTCGCTGGTATAGGAGAGGAACGGAGCTGACCATTTCTCGGGGGTTAAACATCGGTTTATTGAAGGTGATGCCGCATCCAAACACCGGGAAACCATCCGGGAAAAAGTTTTTTCATAGGGGGTGAAAACAGGATTATAAAGCAAGGGGGTGGGTACAGACAGAGCCAATCAGGAAAGGTGAGGGGATGAACTTCACAGAACTGACACTCCATGGAGACCAATAATCAAAAGGTAAAGGAGGTGTCCTGGGACCCCAGCCAACCACCATCTCTAGAGAGGAGAAGGTTCTCGAAACCTGGGAGGAGGAAGGGAGTGATTGACTGGACAGGGAGGAAACAACTTTCACTTATAAGGGAAACCAAGGGGAGGAGCAATTACATATCGGCAACTCTGAATAGCGGTTACTATGGCAACTTAGCTGACAGGCTAGCAGTGGCGGGAAAAACTGGGGGAACGAAACCATTTTACACATAATAGGGGAGAACAATACATAAATTGGGGGAATAACACAAGAAACTTAACAACACACTACCACAGGTCCCCTCCAATCCGGCCTGCCCTCAGCCTCCATGATACCCCAAGATTGATAGATGGTTGTTATAGAAATAAATGACTGCGTTTTTGACACCTCCTTGCATCCCAATGACAGATCCCTTTTGCCTTTTACGTCCCTAAAACGACAAGCACCTTTACAGAGGTACCAGTATTTCCTCAAGGAATGAAGCAGAGCCCAACTATTTTTCAATGGCTTGGAGCCCAAATTCCCTCACCCATGTGGAAAAGATATCCTAATGCTATAATTTTTCATTACATGGGAGAAACATTAGTTTGAGAAGAGGCTCAAAACATTTTGGATGTTGCAGTACAAGATGTCATCATGGCAGTACAGGAGTAAGGTTTTGAGATTGCAGCAGATAAATTCCAAAAGACAGCGCCCTGGAAGTACCTCGGTCTAAAGACCACAGAGAGAACCATCACACCCCAAACACTGCAAATCAAGGGCAACCCAAAGACTTTGCGAGAACTGCACCAACTCTGTGGAAGCAGTTTTGGTGTCGTGGCATGAGAAGCCATTAAAGTGCCTCTGAATGTGCACTCAGGACACTTCCACTGCCATCTCAAAGGGAACACAAAGGACAGGCCTCTGCTTTCAGCACTGCTGAGCTCCGCACCCAGCAATGAAATCTCAGGAAGAGGCAGGAATTTTGTGCACCAGGGAACCTGGCCTCTAACAAAAGGCATGAATCCCACAGCCCACATAACCCAATGCCTTGTATGTCTGTACCTTTTCCTTCTTCTCTCTTCTTGTGTCACTTTTCCCATTTTCTTTGTCTTGGAGCTTGGCTTCTCTCTCTTCTGTCTGCAGGTTCAGCCGCATGTGTGACCCTGCAGGAACAGCCTGACCTGCAAGCAAAAGTTACGCTGTTTCAGAGCACTGCACTGCTCCAGCTTGGGGAGGAACTGGGAGCTGGAGACACATGCTCCTCCTTGGGAGAAGCTCCTCCCCATCCTGCACAATGAGGAGTGGGATATCCACCACTGACCCCCCTCCCATCCAGCAGCATCCCTAAAGTGCTGTGTCATAGGAAGGAGACCAGGACACCAGCTGGTTCATCATGGCCCGCTTTATTGAAAAAGTATCAAACACTTATACAGCAAATAATAAGCTTATGAATATTCTGTAAGCCAAGCAATCTATTGGTTAAACTATAGCATTAACTCATCCACATTCCTTTGAGACTACGTTCTCTATCTCTCCTGCCTCACTGTCCATTTCTTTATCATGTTTTAAGAGAATCAAGGACACATTATCTCACACCTGCAAGATTTGAAACTAACTATGGTCTTGTACTTTTCCATTCTCTATCCTGCTACAGAAACAAAAAAGGCCTCTGCCTGTCTCTGCCCTAGTTAGGACATCTTTCCCAAATTAATTCGGCTGTGTCCCCTCTCCTCAAGCCACTCTTTGACAAAACTCTCCACAGCACCATACTGAGAGTGACCGGGTTCATACTGGAATCATACTGGGAGGGACTAGAAACATACTGGGAGTGCCTGGAACTATAGTAGGGGTGACTGGGAACACCTGGGACCATGCTGGGATCATGCTGGGATCATACTGGGTGTGACTGTGATGGTACTGGGATCATATTGAGTGCAACTGGAAGTGACTGGGAGCATCCTGGGGGTGACCGGGAGACACAGGGCCCATGCTGGGAGTGACCTGGGGGGAACTGGGGCAACTGGCTCAGCTGGGGCTCAGGGTTGCTCTCCCCCCAGGGCTGCCCTGGGTCCTGCTGCCACCCCTGGCCCACAGAGCTGAGGGACAGGGGACAGCTGAGGGACAGGGGACATGGACGGGGACAGCTGAGGGACGGGGACAGGGACAGCCGAAGGACAGGGGACAGCTGAGGGACAGGGGACAGCCGAGGGACAGGGCACAGACAGGGAACATGGCCTGGCCGAGGGACACTGAGCTCCAGCACTTTGGGCTGTTGCCATTGGGCACCCAGCACAGGCCCAGGGGCAGAATCCCCTCCAGGAACTGTTGTTTGCTTTGAGCTTTGCTCGGGAACATTCCCCAGGAGCCCCTGCAGTGGCTGCAGCCGGGCCGGGTGCCCGGGGCCACCAAAGCAACTCCGGCAGTGCCCTCCTGCCCCGGGCAGGGACAGAACAGCCAAGGAAAGGCTCGTGCTGGGCTCAAAGCAGGGACAGGGCACTCCCCTGGTGCTGCCACGGGCACAGAGCCATTGAGCAAGATTCATAAGGATTTGAGTGTCCCATGGAATCCAGCAGGGATTATTTCTCATTGCACTGCTGGCATTGCATTGGTCATCCATTCAAATAATTTCCCATGGAATTCCAGTGGCAGTGGGTTAGGGGAAGATCCATCCATGGAATTCTTTCCTGACTGGAATGAGAGTGAGATCTGGCCATGGAAATTCCATGGTAATTCCTGCATTCCCAAGTCCCCCATTCCTGAATCCCCCATTCCCATAGGAATTTCCTTCTGCTCCCACACCCACCTTTGTGCTCCAGAGCCACCCAACCCCATCTGATGTATTTCCACCCAGGTGTGTCCCAGGTAATGCTTCGTCTGCTCCACCATGATCCCTTTGGATTCCCAGCACCTCTGTCTGATCCAGGTGGCACCATCGGACACTGCAAAGCTCCTGGATCCCAGCTGGAAGGAGATGAAATCCCAGCCCTTGTAGCCATACTGGTGGGATCCATTGACGCTCCATTGGACAGGAAGTCACAGCTGGAAACCACTTGCAGCATGTGGAGACCTGGGAAGGAGGATAGAACAGATCCATGGAGTTTTGTCCCAGCCCCAGGGTGCCCCTTGGATTCCCATCCCAGCCTCACAGTTCCCCCCCTATCCGCAGAGATCCCATCCCAGCCCCTCAGAGTCCTCCATTTCCACAGATCCCAGTCCAGCCCCGGCTCCTCCCAGTCCCCCCACTCTGGTTGTACCAGCCCCGTCTCCAGGGAACTGTCAGCCACGGGCCGGGTCCTGTCCTTGAGCCAGGGCTGGTTATCCCAATATCCCAGCTTTGGCTATCCCAATATCCCAGCCCTGGCTATCCCAATATCCCAGCCCTGTCCATGCCAATATCCCAGCCCTGGCAATCCCAGTGTCCCAACTCTGGCTATCCCAATATCCCAGCCCTGGCCATCCCAATATCCCAGCTCAGCTCCTCCCACCATCCCTGCTTTCTGTGGCTCCATCCGGCCCCGCTCGCTGCCCCAGTGCTCCCAGGGGGTCTCATCCACATCCCCCACAATCAAGGACTGGGGACCCCCGGGCTGGGCTCCGACAGCGCCACTTCCAGGTACTGTAGGGAGGGGAGAATGGGGGGACACGGAGTTTTGGGGGAGCTGGGGGGCTGAAAGTGAGAGTTTGGGATCCAGGGGGTTCCAGAGGCCAAGGAAAAGGGGGACATGAAGAGCTGGCAGAGCTGGGAAGGAGGTTCAGGGGCTCGGAGTCAAGGAAAGGGGTGAAGGGACTGGGAGAGCTGGGACTGGGGAAACAGAAGAGGCTACAAAACCCCGACCAGAACAAAGCCAGCCACAGCTATTAAAATCTTACCACCATGTCCCCTCCCCCCAACACAACTAAAACCAAAAACTTCTACATCCTACAACTCATACAAAATAACCCTACAACTAAACACAAAACTCAAAACCAACCATAAAGCCAATCATAACACAACCCAACCACAACTTCCACCACAAATTACTGGCGGGTCAGATGTTAACCCTTTCAATACTTCAATCATCCCTCAAGTAAAAGAAAAAACAAAATAGAAACATTAAAAAAACCCCATAAAGCTATCAAAGTCAGAAAGGAAGAAATAAATACCCAATAAAAAAGAAGAAAAAAATACCTTAATCTTGAAACTAAAATCCTCTTATAATCTATAAAGAAAAACCTCTTTTTCTTTATAGCACATAAAACTATAAAAAAGTTTAAATATTCAAAATAATATCAAAGAAAAACCTACATATTAAAATAAATTATAAAGTAACTGCAATTTTATAAAAAGTTCAGGCAGAAAAAAAAGTAATCCAGTACCCACAAGAGAAGATCTCTATTTCCAGAGACAAAAATATTTTAAAAAGTAGATAATAAAAACATTTACCTTTAAACAACTCACCTTTAAAACAATACCTCAGAAGTTGACATGACCCATCAATAAGCTGTAAAAAAGCCTGTAGCAATAAAAGAATTTCACAATAACAAAGTTCCCCAGACAACTGTTATCCATGGAAAAATTAAGTCACAAAAAAATATTTTTCCTCCTGTAAAAAAACTCCATAAACTTAACAAGAAAAACTTCTCTCCCTAAAACTTAAAAAAGACAATTCTAGAAAGAGTAAACTACTAGAAATTTTTAGTTTAGTTTCTTTACATTGTCAGGTTAAAGAAAAAAAGTTGTAAACAAAAAAATTGTTCTAAAGAATTTAATTCTTACTACCTTTTTTTCATTTGCTTTTACTAAAATTTTCTTTATACCCTTTTAAAACTTTAAGCCTACTTTACCTTTCTCATAATCCTATCTCACAACAAAATAAATACATAAATAATTACTGACACTAAAACCAACCACACTCATCAATACATTAATTAAGAGATCTTAAGATTGGAAAAAATCTTACATTAACAAAGCAAAACCACTACAATGTTGTGATAAACCATTTGCCAAAGTTTCTCTGATTTTCTAAAGTTGATAGTAAAGGCTGTTTGGTTGTTTGGAGCTCCTGAGAATCTCTTGCTGGTATTTCTCCAGTGAGCTCAACCAGAGGACACAAACAATTGCAATTCCTTTTAAATGTCTCCTTGAGAGAGTTGTTTGGGGTATGGGAGTCAGGGCTTGTCTGTCCTGCTTGGCACAGCCCAGGCAGGGCTTTCCCAGCCACATTCCACACTCCATTGCCCAGCTGCAGCCGCTGGTGCCTCTGAGTTGTGCTGCCCCAGCCCCAGGGACGCTCTCCTTGTCTGCCCATTCCCCCACGGTCTCTGGGCAGGGATGGCCTCAGTGGGGGCTGCTGACATCCTCAGCACCTTGGAGGCTGCTGCTGAATTTTCCTGCTCCAGAGGCTTGTTCAGCCTTCAGCTCTTCAGTGCAGGAATTCAGTGTCCCAGGGCTCATTAACATTCAGCACATCTTAACAAGCCAAGCCTCTGGGAACAATTTGATTTTAATTTTCAAATCATTTGTGGTTAGGTAGATCTCAGTAGTGTATTCAAAGTGAATACATGATATTTAAAAAGACAGCAAGAAGAGATTTTTTAGATCCTGTTTAGCTTTTATTTCCTGTTAATTTATTGATATGTGCAGTCCCCAATTGACTGAATTCAGGTACCTCCTCATGCAGTTGGAATAGATATGAAAATCAAGACCCTTCATGGCTGACAATCAATCAGATCTGTCCCTACCCCCACCCCACCATTTCCCCCATCCAAGCCCTGGCACTCAGAGCAGCCTTGTGCAAATCTGAGCTCCCTCCAGCCCAGGCTGCACCTGCAGCTTTCAGCTCCTTGGCTCCAACTCCCACCTGCTTTCCTTGGAGAAGGAGCTGCCCAAGACACAGAGGGATGTTCATTTCTTGTCAGCTAAGGGAAGGCACAGCTCCATCAATGCAACAGTCATTCCTCTGCTGGACATTAAATCCACTTTCCAGAGCAGTCTCAGAGCAATGGAAAACACCTTCTGTGCCCAGCACAGATCCAAAGGTCCCCCCCAAACTCTCCCTGCCCCAGTTCTGCCCAGATTTGCTCTTTGCACACACGAGTCACAGGCTGAAGTCAGGGGCCCTCTACATTCCCAGATGGAGGAAAAGAGAGAAAGGGGATGAAGAAAACTCCTGTGCAGAGCCAAGGTCCTCCCAGTTGAAAGGCACTTGAATGACCAGAGAGCACCTGGAGGAAGAAACCTGGGAGCAGTGGGAAGGACAAAGATCCAGCTGGTCTAGTGAAGATATATACTCAGATATGGCCATTTAAAAAGGAGAGCTGAAAACATCTGAAGGCAAAGGGAGATGATAAACAGAATATTGGCGATGCAAGTAGATGGGAAGATCAGCATTTCTTTTCCTGCCATCAGTAAACTTCGAGGAAGTTGCTGTTCCTGGTGGGAAAACTTTGTCTTGTCTTAAAAGTACTCAAATGACCCAGATAATAAAAATGTGCTTCCATATTATAAAATAAATAGGGATTAACACCTGTGCCCCTTTCCAGGCAGGCATCAGCTGTGTGCCCATGAACAGGCAGTGCCACTTGTGCCCTGAGGTGCCCAGCTGGGATTGGATCTCTCAGAGAGCACCTGGAGCAGAGCAGAGCACCTTGCAAGCTGCAGGTCCCTGACAGCCCCGCATGGCTCCTGTCCCATCAACATCTGCTCTGGTCCAGTCTGAAACAGGGCCCAGCATGGTGCCGGGATCATCAGAGAGCTGAGGTGTGTGCTGGAATTCAATGCCCTCCCCATCCCTCAGCAGCCCTGCATTTCCCTCCTGCAGCCTTGGTCTCCAGCACAGCTGGAGGGCTCTGGACTGTTGCTGCAGCCCCCAAGGGCAGCTGAGCTCTGCCTTTGGCACAGTCAGGCCTGGCCAGTGCAGGCCATGCTCAGCAATTGCCTGTGTGTGCCTGGCCTTGCTGCCAGGGCTGGCAGCGGCTGCATGGCCCCTTTGTGTCCCTGTGCTGGCCCAGCCATGGTGGCCCAGCCCCTGTGCAGGCCCATCCCAGGCCAGGAGCATTGCGGCTGGGAACGGCCCCCGTGCCGTGGTGCCCACAGCAGCCTTGGGGCTCTGTGCCACATGGCCTCCCTGCTGGGCAGCCTCTGACAGCTCGTGCAGAGCCCTGGCACCTGTGGGGTCGCACAGCCAGCTCTGCCCTGGGCTCTGCCAGCCTCTAGGCCGGCAGAGAGGCAGCCAGGGCTGGCCAGGCTGGAATGGCCGAGCCTGCAGGAGGATGGAGCTGGGCCACAGCCAAACTCAGCCCAGGCCAAAGCTGGGCTCAGCATCCAGGGCTGCCAAGGCCTAGGCACAGATGCTGGCGCTGAAAAATGTCCTGGGCCCCCTCCCTGCTCTGTCCATGCCACCAAGGACACAGAGCAGCCTCCTCTCTGGGCCACTTGCCTGTTTGCAATGCCTTGCACAGGCGCTGGCCCTGCCCCACAAGGCCTGGCCTGAGTCCCGCCCCTGCACGCTCAGCCAGGCTGAGATGGACACTGACGGTTTCTGGGCCAGGCTCTCTGAGCCCAGCCCAGCTCCCTGCAAGCTCTGCCAGCTGCCCTGAGCTCTGGGCAGCACCAAGGGCCTCTCCCTAGCCCAGCCCGGCCGGCTCTGGCCCCACAGCTCTGCTCAGGCCAGGCTGCTCTGGGCACTGCCCCACGGCCTCAGCCCCTGGCAAGGGCACAGCAGCAGCTGCAGCTGCCACAGGACTCAGCCCCAGCCATGGGGGAAGGTGCTTGGCCAAGGCCAAAGGAGGCTCCCTGGCTGCCCTGCTCCCCTCTGCCTGAGGTGCTGAGAGCTCTGCAGCCCCTGCTGCCATCCCATCTGCCCAGGGCAGCACAAGAGCCCCGGCCTTGGGGCCCTCAAGAGCTGCTCCTGCTCCAGGCCCAGGGCCCATGCCAAAGCTGGGCAGCCACAAAGCTGTGCCCATTTCTGTTCATTGCTGCTCTGATGGGGATGGATCCTCAGCCACTTGGAGGTTGCTGTTGAATTTTACTCCTCTAGAGGCCTCTTTCTTGAGCTCTTCACTTCAGGAATTTAGTGAGAAAGGCTCATAAATATTTATGCAAAACTCTTGAAAAAGAAAAGCCCCTGGGAATAATTTAAGTTTTCAATTCTTCTGTGGTTAATTAGATAGATTTCAGAAGTGTATTCAAAGTGAATATACTATGTTGAAAAAAATGCAGAGAGAACTCTTTTTTTCCTGTTTAGTGTTCATTTCTTGAATATAAATTGTTATCAGCTATGTCCAGTTGGTATTGATCTCCAGCACCTTCTAATGCAGTCTGAATAGATAGGAAAATCAAGATTCTTCATGGCTGACAATCAATAACACTTTGCCCCCACCCTCTGCCCACCATTTCCTTTATCCAACCCCTGGTGTGGCCGGGAGGACCAGAACAGAGATCTTCCATCTGTTCTTGGCACTGGTTGGGCAGCACAGTGTTAGGTCACAGGCTGCCCAGGGAGATGGGTGAGTCACTGTCCCTGGAAGTGTTTAAGGAAAGACTGGATGTGGCGCTCACTGCCATGGTCTGGGTGACAAGGTTGTGTTGGGTTGGACTTGTTGCTCTCCAAGGTGTTTTCCAGTCTGGTTGATTCTCTGATGATTGTAACACTGCAGGGCCCTGGGGAAGCAAGGGCCCATTGTGACACTGCAGGGCCTGGTGGCACTAAGTGGACCATGGTGACACTATGTACAACATGGCAGCACAGAGCCAAGGGGCCATCATGACACGGTGGAACCAAAAAGAGCATTGCTGTGTGGTGTTTGTGAGGTGCTCAGGACGAGGTGCGAGATAAGAATCTGACTGCATGTTCTCAGAAAGCTGATTTATATTATATTACATTATATTATATTATATAATATTATATCATATTATATAATTTATATAATAATTGTATTATATTGTATTATACTATATTATGCTTTTAAAAAACTATACTTTAGAAAAAGAAGAATACAGACAGAAGGCTTAACAAGAATGATAATATGGAGTTCAATACAGTTGATGGTGATTGGTCATTAGTTAAAACAATTCACATGTTTGGATAAACAATCTCCAGACCACATTCCAGAGAAGCAAAACACGAAGAAGCTGAGGCTTCTCATCTTCCCAGGAGAAGAAATCCTGGCGAAGGGAATTTTCCGAAAATATCACACTGACATTGCTGCACTGCCAAATCTCATGGAACCAAGGGTCCATTCTGACAATGCATGGCCTTGGGGGACCAAGAGACATTGTGACACTGCAGGGCCCAAGGATCCAAGGGACTTTGTGACACCAAGGGGTCCCATGGAACCAATGGAACATTGTGACACTGGGAGGCCACATGGAACCGTGGTGACACCAAATTGTCTGGGAGTGTGGATCTGCTGGAGGGTTGCAGGGCTCTGCAGAGGGCCCTGGACAGGCTGGATCCAGGGCCCAAACCCAACAAGGTGAGATTTAACAAGTCCAAGTGCCGGGCCCTGCATGTTGGCCACAACAACCCCTGCAGCACTACAGGCTGGGGACAGAGTGGCTGGAGAGCAGCCAGGAAGAGAGGGACCTGCAGGGACTGATAAACAGCAGGCTGGACATGAGTCAGATGTCTGCCCAGGTGGGCAAGAAGGCCAATGGATCCTGGCCTGGATCAGGAATGGTGTGGCCAGCAGGACCAGGAGACCAGGACAGGGATTCTTCCCCTGTGCTGGATACTGGTTGGGCAGCACCTCGAGTGTTGTGTCCTGTTCTGGGCCGCCCCATTTAGGAAGGACATGGAGGGGCTGGAGCGTGTTCCAGAGAAGGGCAACAAGGCTGGGAGGGGTCTGGAACACAAGTCCTGTGAGGAGTGGCTGAGGGAGCTGGGGTTGTTTATCCTGGAGAAGAGGAGGCTCTGGGGAGACAAGGAAGTGTCAGGGCACAGGTTGGACTTGATGATCTCCATGGCCTGTTCCACCCTTGCTGATTCTGGGATTTTCTGAAACCGCCCTTGAAGCAGTCACAGGATGAGCCCTGGGCCTCCTCTTCAGAAGCTCCAGCAGCCCAGGTCCCTCAGCTTCTCCTGCCAGCCCCAAAGCCCATCCTGTCAGTCCTGCAGAGCCTCTGCAGCTCCTCCTCATTGCCCAGAACAGGGAGCCCCAGAGCCAGACACAGCAGCCCAGATGTGCCCCCCTGGCCTGGGGTGCCTCTGGCAAGGGAGCAGCACCAGGCACTGCAGGAGCCTGCAGACAATTCCTGCAGCACTTGTAGGATGATCCTGCTCCCCAAGGGACGTTCTCATGGTGCCAAGTCAGGAATGGGAGTGGGGCCAGAGAGGAAAGGGCAAACAGGAATGGGCAGTTTGCAAGGCAGGGGAACAGGGCTGGACAACTGGAAGAAATGTGTAGAAGGAATAGAAAGAAAGCAAAGGTGAAGCCAAGGAAATGCTCAGGGCAGTTTGGGGGTGGCTGCCAGGCAGCCCTGGCTCCGAGCAACAGCGTCTGCAGTGGGACAGGAAACTCCCAGCTGATGGGAACAAACTTTCTGGCTGACTGCAGAGGCCAGGACAAAGCTGAGTGGTTTCCCTGGTGTCCCCCAGCCCTTGCTGGCCCCAGGGGCTGATGGCATTTGTGCTCCCTCAGGTTCATGTCCCCACAGCAACAGCATGGGGGTGCTTCCCCTGCTGTGTGCAATGCAAACAGGGGCTGCTGAGCCAGTGCTGCCGTGTCTGTGCCTGCAAGGATGGGGCACCTGTGTGAGCTGGGGGAGAGGCCAGGGCTGCAGAGGGGGGATGTTGTTGGCAGCTCCATGAGGATGCTCTGGGACGCTGCCCTGGGCTGTGCAGTGCACTGGGGATGGATCAGCCCCTGCTCTGCTGATCCTTCCTGTCTGTCCCAGGGCCCTTGCAGAGCCCCAGCCATGCTTTTGCCCCCAGCCTGCCCACGGCCAGCCTGGGGCTGCTTCTGGGGCTTTTCTGTGCTGAGCATTGGCCTGTTCTTGAGAGAGCCTGGGCAAGGAGCCTGGAGCCCCCAGGGCCTGGTCTGAGGCGTCAGTGCTGCCCCAGCAGTGCCCATGGCCTGTCCCTGCTGCAGCCCCGGCACTGCCACCCCATGAACTGTGCCTGGCCCCGAGAGCACTCAGGCCCTACAGCAACACCAGGCCACCAGGGCAGCGGGGCAGGGCCACGGCAGCAGCACTGGCAACACCAAGTGCTGCTGCTGCTGGGCACAGCTGCTGGGCCAGCACTGACCTGCCCCCAGCTCTGCACACAGACATTGCTGCTGCAGCTCCAGAGAAGGCAACAAAAGGGAGATCTCTAGTGAAACCTTGGCTGGGAGAGCGTTCAATTCATTTAAAGCCACCTAGAGACCCACTCCTCATTGACACTGGGCTACAGTGAAGGTTGAGATAAACCAAATGATGAAGGGCAGAAGCAATGACCCTGCTTTGTGAACATTATTGAAATCTAAAACAAAGGAAAAATAACTCAACAACCAAAACAAGAACTATTATAGATTACATTTATTGTATGTGATTTGCAGTACTTATCAACCAGTTTAATGCTTCTGAAATTTTCCAGTCATCCGTGTCCACACTGCAGCCTCAAGCTCCTGGTTCCTCAGGCTGTAGATGAGGGGGTTCAGGGCTGGAGGCACCACTGAGTACAGAACTGACAGGGCCAGATCCAGGGATGGGGAGGCCATGGAGGGGGGCTTCAGGTAGGAAAATATGATAGTGCTGAGGAACAGGGAGACCACGGCCAGGTGAGGGAGGCAGGTGGAAAAGGCTTTGTGCCGTCCCTGCTCAGAGGGGATCCTCAGCACAGCCTTGAAGATCTGCACATAGGAAAATACAATGAACACAGAACATCCAAAACTTAAACAGACACCAAGCAATGAACTCCAATTTTTTCTGAAGGTGGAGTGTGAGCAGGAAAGCTTGAGGATCTGTGGGATTTCACAGAAGAACTGCCCAAGGTCATTGCCATTGCACAGGGGCAGGGAAAATGTATTGGCTGTGTTCAACAAAGTATAGAGCAAGGCACTGGCCCAGGCAGCTGCTGCCATGTGGGCACAAGCTCTGCTGCCCAGGAGGGTCTCGTAGTGCAGGGGTTTGCAGATGGACACGTAGCGGTCGTAGCACATGATGGTCAGGAGGAAATACTCTGCTGAAATGAAGAAGATAAAGAAAAAAAGCTGTGCAGCACATCCTGAGTAGGAGATGTCCCTGGTGTCCCAGAGGGAATTGTGCATGGCTTTGGGGACAGTGGTGCAGATGGAGCCCAGGTCGCTGAGGGCCAGGTTGAGCAGGAAGAAGAACATGGGCGTGTGCAGGTGGTGGCCGCAGGCTACGGCGCTGATGATGAGGCCGTTGCCCAGGAGGGCAGCCAGGGAGATGCCCAGCAAGAGGCAGAAGTGCAGGAGCTGCAGCTGCCGTGTGTCTGCCAATGCCAGCAGGAGGAAGTGCCTGATGGAGCTGCTGTTGGACATTTGCTGCCTCAGGACATTGGCACCTTTTGAAGAAGGAATGACAGTGACAATTGAGGGGACATTTCTCGCAGAAAAGTCAAAGCCCTTTCTCACATACCCTCTCCTGCCACTAAACAACTCCCCTGTCCATGTCTTGCAGATCTTCTTTCAGCTCTGTTGCTGGAGTTCTGATTTCTGCTGTCCAATGTTGTGTGAGGAGCTGGACCTTGACCTGCAGGGCATCTGGGAGTAAGCCCTGACCCCCAGTCAGTGCAGAGGAACAGTGAGGGCGGGGCCAGTCCCGGTGTTGGGACTTGGATAAAGAATATCCAGTAAGGCAGAGGAGCTGCCTGAGTGAAGGGATGGGGAGAACAGAAGGCAGAACGCGAGATTCTGTTGCATCTGTGGAGAACAGATTGTCCAACAAGGCAGGAGGATTGTCTGAGGCTTAGTGCAGACTGAGGGGAGCTGCTCTGTCCCTCTCTCCTGTTCCAGCTGCCCTGGACTTGCACCTTTCTGAGATCCACTCCTGTGTTACCCTGGGCAGCCAGGAGACACTGCTGAGAGCAGAGGGATCCCTGGCACACAAAGTGGCTCCTGCCTTTCCCAAAGTCAGCAGAGTAGGCTCATTGCCAGCCTCCCAGGCTGCCCTGCCCAGAGCTGCCCGGGCACAGGGAGCTGGGACACCCCATTGCTGTGCTCAGCCTGCACAGGAGGAGCCCAAGGGCTGGGCCTGGCCCTGCAGCTGGAACTGCCATTGCAGAGAGCCCCTCAGCAATGCCAGCAGCACCTGGGCAAGGCAAGGAGAGAGAGAGAGCCGGGCCTGAGGAAAAGCCTTTCCCTGGCCAGCCCTGCCCAGCCCCTGCCAGGCAGCAGTAGTGTCCGGTTTATCTCGGCTGTTTGAGGGGCCTGGAAAGGCCCGGGGGTGGCCTTGGGGCAGCCCGCGTATCGAAGGACGAGAAGAGGCTTCAGTTCTTCTTTCGGTTTTTATGTTTATTAATTGTTTATCTAAAAGATGTTCTTTCAGCCGAACAAAGATCTGCTCAGCAGTCAGCCATGGGCACACTGTCTGCCCTCCCGGGCAGCCACGTATCTTTATACCCATTATTACGTGTACAATATTTATCATTTTTCCCCAACACCATCTCTTCTTATAACTCGGTGTACTCTCAGTAATAACCAATCCAAAGGTGCCACCGTGGCCAAAGAAGATGGAGGAGAAGAGGAAGAAGAAGGAGGACAGGACACACCCCAATTCCTCCATCTTACTCCTCTAAACCCCCCTGTACATAAATCCTAAACCTTGTGTCTCACTCTCTAATTAACTAATCCCTTCACCATTTACCCTGTGAAGCCCTCATCCTTGTCGTCTCCTGTGTAGGGTTGAAGTCCAGCTACCAGGCACTTCTGGCAACATTCCAGGACTCCCGAGCCCCCAAGGTGGTCTCGGAGGCTCAGCATCTCAGGACTGAGATCTTGAGATCCGACACAGCAGGGCAGGACAGTGGCCCTCAGGCCCTGGTCAGCAGGGAATGGGCACACGGCCGCAGAGATGCCTCTCATCTCTGGGGCTGCTCTGCCGGCCCAGGAGGGACTGAGGGCCCCGAGCCCCCCGGGCTGAGGGCTGTGCTGGCTGCGAGGGGACACAAGAGCTGTGCTGCTCAGGGCAGTGTGTGTCCTGCAGGGCAGGCCCGGCAGGTGCCACATCTGCCCTGCAGCAGGGCTGCCCTCAGCACTGCCTCCCTCCCTCCCTGCCCACGGCTCTGCTGCTGGAGCTGTCCCAGCCCCAGCTGCTCCTGTGGCCCTGGGCTCCTTCCCTGCCAGAGCTGCCAGAGCCCAGCCCAGCCCCTGGGCCAGCCCTGCCCTGCAGCTGCTGGGCCCTGCAGGGATTAAAGAACAGCTCCCCCAGCCTGGGCACCATGGAAAGGTGATGCTGCATGGATCTGGAGGCTGGGCAGGTGCAGGCACTTCCTGAGGTGCCCAGGAATCCTCAGAGTGATTGTTTAAGAGTCTCAGCCGCTGCTCTGCCCTGCTCAGCTGAGTTTCCATTGCCACCAAGCTGAGCCAGGAAAAAGTGGGAGCACAGATTCAGGAAAGCAGAGACCCAAGCAGGAAACTCCTGACCTGATTGAGTTCATAAAAAGTCCCCTCAGAAATGAGCTGGGCATGGGCTGGAGCTCTAAGCAGCCCTGGCTGCAGCTCCAGCTTCAGTCTCTGCAGCCATCCCTGGCAGCAGGAGCCGTCCTGCCCTGTCCCTCTGATGGTGCCCAGGGCAGCCCCGCTCTGCAGCACATCCTCCTCCTCCTCCTCCTCCTCCTCCTCCGGTGCCACAGAGAAACTGGGAGAGTCCTCCTGACACATCCCCCAGGCTGTGGGATGTGCTGGCTCCAGGAGATCCCGCCAGGAGCAGAGGGTACATTGCCCTGCACCCACACACTCACCATGCTCAGGGCTGTGAAGATCTTTCCCCAAGTGAAGTCTCAGCTCAATGTCTTCCCAATCCTGATTGCCTTCAGCCTGTCTCTGCCTGGCTCCTGTCCCCTCAGTGCCTGCAGGCAGAGCCCTCAGCCCTGCTGGGCTGGGAGAGGAGCTGGCCCTGGGAAGAGCTGTTCCTTTAAAGCTCAGCAGCACAAACACAGAAAAAGGACATTAATGAGCCTCTCAGGGATTTGGTGTTGTTTACATTAAACTCAGTCCCTGAGAGATTGTTTAAAAAACTTCTCAAGAACTCAAACTTAAATTCGAACTCTGAAGTTTCTTCAAGTTTTAACGGGTCCCAGTGAGGGATACAACTGAGAAAGTGTCCCCAGGATCCAGTTGGAGAAGAACACTGGAGGCAGTGATGACAGCTGCGGACAAACAAGGCAAAGGTGTCTCCAGTGCTGAGCAAAGCTGGATGTGTTTGAGGAATGCAAAGGGCCAAGGCCTGATCCCCAGACCCTGGCCAGGCAGATCCTGTCTCTCCCTCCTTGCTCAGGGCTCCTCCTGAGATGGGCACTGGCATGTGGGGATGGGCAATGCCAAGGGCAGGAGCATGGGGCGGCCCCTGCCAGGCTGCTGACTAGGGACAAGGCCTGCAAGGGTCACTTGTCTCCTGCTCCTGCCTCAGTGCTTTCCTTTTTATGGAAAGGAACCATCCCTCCTTCCCAGGCACCCTCTGTGGGGAAACAGGACTCCCATACAACTAACCAGTATGATTAAGAAGAAGCTATTTATTGTTTCCATTATGCACTTATTTATACATTTATATATATATATTCATTTGTATAAATATACTTATTCATTCATTCTAACCCTACTGCATACACCGATCACGCTCTTCTTCATTGGTGCCTCTGCATTGTCCATGTGTCCTGCACTCACTTCTCAGAGTTTGTGATTGGTTACAGTCCAGGTGGTTCACAGCCCCCTGTTGTCTAGTTCTTGTGGTCTTGGTATTCTCTTTCTCACCCTTTTCTTTCTTCATTTAGCACATTTTATGTCTTAGTAACCTTGATGAATTCCAGACGGCTCTGATAAGAATAACTACAAGTGGTATGGCTGGTGCACAGTGTGGCCCAAGTTGTTTAGATACATTGCTACAATTCCCCCTTCTTCATCTTGCACCAGCCAAATCCTTTTCAATGTATTTTCTGCCAAGCGGGTCACCAATTTCACTATGCGTGGAATAGCACAAAGCAATATAATAATAACTACTAGTAATAACAAAGCTCCCTTTAAGATATCTTTCAATCATACACTTATTACCCATTCCTCAAACCATTCATCCAAGCCCAAATATTTCAGAGACAATTTCTTCATGTTTTCTTGTAGTTGTTTGAGTTTCCTGTGAATGGAAAGAGGTTCATAAAACACATTCCTTCAAAATTCTCACAGCTGTGTCCATGTGCTACCAGCTGCCATGTCTAATACTATCTACATCAGTGAGCATTTGGTTTAAAATAGCTGAACCTGTGTTCAGTGTGGGACTCCACAAAATCAGAGGGTTTTGAGGAAGCTGCAAAAGGCGGGCCTCAGAGACAGCAGAACTGTGATTAGAGCTAAGCAGAAGCCATGAGATAGGTCAGCAGAAAAATTATTTAAAAAGTAGAAAAGTAAGGACAAATAGAACAATGGTCTGTGTATTAACGCTTGTCTAGAAAAACTCCCTAAGATACAGAAAAGTTTATATAGCAAGATATTAGGAAGTTTGAAGCTTAATAATGGAGCTCTGTGCATTATTGTGTTTTAAGGCTCACAAGCAGGTATTGTATTCGAAATAGGCAAGCATTGTTTTAACCAAAAGTACTTGTGCTTACAGTGGTTGGATAGAACTACCGTCAATATGCTTTTGCTTTGTGGGATTGGTCAAAAAAACTTATAAAGTAAGTTATAACATTAAGTTCTTGGTCTGCTTGGGATGTGAGCTGCTGGCATCTTCCCATTGTCATAACCATGTAATGAGATTGATGCTGAAAAATAAAACAGCTCAAGGCACGTTCCACAGCAGTCCCATCTCATCTGTGATTTGTACATAGCCCCCAGCTGGCGATATCATCCACATCATCAATAAAGAGATTTCACTGACCTGGCCCCAATCCTGAGCCCTGGGGACACCCCTGGATGTGGCTCCATTCCTCAGCTGCTCTGAGTGCCAGGGGTTGGATGGGGGAAATGCTGGGGAGGGGTATGGACAAAGTGTGATTGATTGTCAGCCATGAAGGGTCTTGATTTTCATATCTGTTCAGACTGCATGAGGAGGTGCTGGAGATCAATATCAGCTGGAGATTGCTGGTATCTCTCTATAAACAGGAAAACTAAACAGAACAAAACAATTCTCTCTTCATTGTTTTCAATATAGTAGGTTCACTTTGAAAACACTTCTGAAATCTGTCTAACCACCGAAGAACTGAAGATTTGAATTATTCCAATGAGCTTGTCTTGCTTGGGTGTTTTGAACAACGTTAATCAGCTTTTCTCGCTGAATTTCTGAACTGAAGAGATCAAGAAAGAAGAGGCCTCTGGAAAAGTAAAATTCATCACCAACTGTTGGGAAGGATGAAAGTTTGACAAGAAAGTCTCACACATGTGTATGCTTAGCAGAAAGATTTTTAAATGTAGAATCTGAAGAAGGAATAGAAATGAAAGCAAGTTTGATATGGAAGAAAAAAATTTTTGAACCAGTCTTACTGGCTAACCAAGAGCAAAGGGTATGTAGTTAGAAGGGATTTTTATGGCTTAGAGCAAAGATAAACCCACCTCAATATCCTGACACTGAAATTTTGGAGAGGAATCATGTTTGGTCATGGATGCTCAATGAGAAGAGCAGTTCTTTTCCATTTGAAGGAAAGCCCAGAGCCCAGGTTTCAAGGGTACATGAGAAGAGACCCTCGACATGCCAAGGGCAGTTGCACCAGTCAGGCCAAGCCAACCAGAGCAGTTCCCTTTTACCTTGGATCCATGGAGCCCTGCAGTATCACAGTGGTGGTGTCATATTGGATCCTTGGTTCCATGAGGCCCAGATGTGTCACACTGGCCTCTTGTTTCCACGGGGCTCCAGTGTGTCACAATGCTCCCTGGCTTCCATAAGGCCTGTCAGTGTCACAGGGGTCTCCTTGGGGCTGTAGTATCACAATGGACCCTTGGTTCCATGGGGACTCAATGTCAGAGGGGTCTCCTTGGTTCCACATGGCCCTGCAGAGCCCCTTGATTCAACGAGGCCTCCAAGTGTCATCATGGCCTCCAGGATTCCATGAGGCCCCACAATGTCACAATGGACCTTTGGTTCCATGGGGTCCTGCACTGTTCCATGGATCCTTAGTTCCATGGGGCCCTGCAGTGTCACAATGGCCTCCTTGGTTCCATGGTGCCACAGAGTGTGACAACTGCCCCTTGGCCTGCCAAGACCCCACAGTGTCACAATGGTTCCTTGCTTCCATGAGGCCTTGTAGTGTCACAATGGTCTCCATGATTCGATGTGGCCTTGCAGTGTCACAACAGACCACTGGTTTCATGGAGCCCCACAGTGTCACTATGGTTCCCTTGCCTCCACAAGGCTCTGAAGTTCCACAATGGCCATTTGGTTTCTCAAGGCCTCCAAGTGTAAAAATGGTCTCCATGGTTCCATGAGGCCACACAGTTTAACATGGGACCCTTGGTTCCATCAGGCCTTGGTGTGTCACAAGGGACGTGTGGTTCCATGAGCTCTCACACTGCCAGCAGCAGTCTCCTTGGTTTTGCAGTGTCAGCAAGAACCCTTTGTTCCATGAGGTTCCACAGCAGAACACGGTCACCTTGGTTCTGTGAGGTTCTGCAGTGTCACAAGGGACCCATGGTTCCACCAGGCCTTGCTGTGTCAGATTGGCCCCTTGGTTCCAAGAGGTTTCTCAGGGTCACAATGGTCTCCTTGGATCCGCAGTATCACAATGGACCATTGGTTCAATGTGGCCCCAAGGTGCCAAAATGGATTTTGGTTCCATGGGGTTCTGCTGTGTCACAATGGACCCTTTGTTCCATGAGTTTGCACAGTGTCACAGCTGACTCCTTGGTTCTCTGAGGAGCCACTGTCAACAAATCTCTGAAATATCAGAATAGGTTACCTGAACACTCATTTGCTATTTCAGAGGGTATCATTTATTCAGGCCAGAGGTCCAACACGGGAAAACTCCTAACCTCACATGAACATGTAATTCTACCAGTGTGTTGCTCATATACCATTGAAAATATGAATTACAATTCACCCATTTCCATAAAACCCACACGAAGTTCCAAGATTCATTCCTTGTTTTCTCTGTCCTTGCACACTTCAGCCAGATGTCTTCTTCTCCTCTTCCACCCATCCTTGCTGGGAAAGCAGCCCCTGCATGCCTTGTTCCTGTGATGAAAGTTCACAGGCAGGGTAAAAATGGAATGAACCCCTTTGGTATCAGCCCAAGGCTTTGTGTGGGCAGGCAGAGGCAGGCAGGAGGCAGAGCTGTCAGCAAAGGAAGGGGCCAGCCAGGTGGGACAGACGGGGTATGCCGACAGCCTGCAGGGACAGAGGCGCAGGGCAGGGACACCGTGGGACAGCCTGGGCTGCACAGGGCACAGGGATGGGCAGCAGCTGCAAGACAGCCCTGCCAGAGCCAACTTGGGCAGCACTTTGGCCATGGCTGCTGGGCCTGGGCCTGAGGCAGGAGCAGGAGACAAGTGACCTGATGAAGGTTTGGTTTTGGCCGTGAAACTTTGCTCTTCGTGTGAGCCCTGTTCTTGATTGATTCCCAGTCAGTCTTGGAGCCAGCTCTGGGTGAAGGCTCATCCCAACCCTGAGCCTTGGCAGTTCTGGCCTCAAAGGGACAGCTGAGGCTGCACTGCACATGACTGGGCATCAGAGCTCCATTAGCAAAGGGCTTTGAGAAGTTTAAATTACTGTGTTATTTCTACATGGTTTTCTTTATGAAATTCATTCACTTTTTCTAAACTTAGTTTTAAAAATAACTTGTTTTCCAGTGCCTATTCCAGTTTTTTGATATAGTGAATGATGGCCTAATTATCCCATGTCTGAATTAGAAGACTGTAAGTACTATAAAATGGAATGATTTTTACACTCTTATGCCTTTCACAACAGACTCATGAAACTTTTGTTAGTGTGATGTAACCAACAGAAAAGTTTTTCTCTGCTTTTAATTCAAACAAGCAGCAGAGCTGGAACCTGTTGAGAAGAGTCTCTTCATAGCTAAAGCAAACTGCCAGGGTTCTTTATGGAAAAATATAAAATCTATATTTGATGTATATACTCTTGTCAAGTGACTGACAGAAATGAGGGATTTGGACTCTTTGGGATGTACTGACCAGCGGTGCATTGGCTCTGCGAATCTCAGTCTGTAATAATCAATCTTTTTCAGAAGAGAATGTTCAGTTTCTTCCTGGCACTCCTTCTTGCATTTGTACTCAAAAACACTTCTTGAAAGAAATTTACAACGGCTCTTTATGGTCCCTTAGTTGACTTTTCTCTGTTTCTCCATCGATGCAGTTGAAAATCGGGAGGATTCCATTAAAAAAGCTGCAAAGCAGATCCTGGAGAAGAGGGCATACATCTGCTCCCACCCTCTGGACAGGACCTTCTGATCCCTCCCTGACAGCAGGCACTCATGAATGTCAGTCAGGGAGGGATTTGCTGCTGTTTCCATATTTGACAACTTAAAACCATCTGTTATTTAATGTCTTTAATAAATGTAATTGTACAAAATAAAACTTCTTTCTAAACATTACTTCATAGGATAAGGATAAATAAAGAGATTTAATTTAAAGCTGAAATTATTTTGTCAGATAGATAGATAGATGGGTAGATATACAGGAAGATAGGTAGATACTTAGCTAGCTAGATAACTAGATAACTAAGATAGACATAGATAGATAGATAGATAGATAGATAGATAGATAGATAGATAGATAGATAGATAGATAGGTGTATATACGTGTCTGTTCCTCTTGGAGCTGGATAAAGACAGGGAGGGGAGGTTTGGATGGGGAGATGTTTCTTCCCAGGGAAGGGATTGTGTGGTTTCTCAGGATCTTTTCTCTTCAGTGAGCTCCTCATTCCCTGAGCAAGTCTGAAAGACTTGGGCAACCACAACAGTTCTGCTTTGGAGGCCCCTCCAGCTCTCTTGTCCAGCAGCACCACCAGGACACTGAGTCCCCAGTGTCCAGGGAGCTTCTGCTGTCACCCTGAGGGACACCATTGGTCACTGATGTCCATCGGGCCTCTGAGCCATTGACCACAACCCCCTGGTGTGACCAGCCAGGCAATTGCTCGTTCTCCAAACTGTGCCTCCATCAGATCCATAGCTCACCAAAGGAGGGACAAGGATGCTGGGCAGGGCTGATGTGTCCAGGGCATGGCAGAAGTCCAGAGTGGTGGCATCTCTAGCTCTTCCCTTGTGCACTGGGGTGTAACTTCGCGGATGGGTCACAGGCAATATGTTCTCCGGCCAGCTCACTCCCTGAGTCCCACGGACAGTCACAAGAGAGGCTGCCCCTGGATCCCTACAGGGACCTTCCCGGCTGGCGGTGCGTACAGGGGCTCGCAGCTCCCTGCAGCCGACACCTGTGGCACGGGTGACACAGCAGCAACCCAGTACGAGGGACTGAGGCAAAGGAATAGAGAGAGATCACTTGTTTGAGTTCTAAGGAAGGTTTATGTCCCCAGAGGAGTCAGGGACAAGTGACAATAACTGAGGGCAAAACACTGATTTTTAAGGAAGGGAGGGAAGAAGGGGAGGAAACAAGTTTTTACCAAGGGGAAGGCATTGGGGAAGGAGTGCAGTGCAAGGGCTATCCAATAGAAACCAACAAGGGGAAGGAGCAAACCTTGAAATCCAATCTTGCTTCGAGGAATGATGACAGGATACAGCCAGAACAAAAGACTGTGCCGTCTTTGATGGACTGGGCATTGACATATACTTGGTGAATAAACAACTCAGGACTGAACCACCAGAGAAACCAAGTGGGATACGTGGAGTGAAACATTACAAACGTATAACAAGGAATATTTAAAATTTACTACAGAAGAACAAACTGTAAAATAACAGACTACCACACTGGGGTGTTGCGGTGTGTCTCTATTGTGTTTTCAATTGCAAGTCAGTTTCAATGGTCAGTTCTATAATCCACCCGCCCCCCCCCATCTCTTGTATTGTTATAGCATATTTTATCCTTAATGGATTGTTCCTTTGCACCTCTCTTGTTGGTTTTGTCCTGGGTTTCCATCTTCCCAAAGACCTGCCCTTTGTTCCTCAATGTTCCCTGTTCCTTCTCCTAGGAGGAACAATGTCAATCCCTCCTCATACCTGCCCCTTTCTCCAGAAACTTCCCTGTCATTTTTGTAACCCTCGAGTTCCCATTCATTTGTTTATACTCTTCCCCTCCCCTGTAATTCCCAATTGGTTTAAACATTGTATTCCTTGCCTTATGCTTCTCCCCAGGTTTCCCCCACTTGGTTAAAGTTCTGTACCCTCCCCTTGAACCTTCCCTTGTTGAAAAACCCCTTCTAGAGCCTGGACTTGTGTCTTTCTGTGCCTGACCTTCCTGGGCATAAACACCTTTGGGAGTCATACAGAAGACCTCTCCTTGTTCCTTGTCCCTGCCCTTGAAGCATTCCACCTGTGCCGTACAACGGTTCTGCCCTACAGCTGCACCCAAATTGTGAGGCTTTTTGTGGGCAGCCCCCTCCTGGTGACAGTGCTGGGAGCAGCCCAGGCTGAAGAACTCTGGCACCGCGTCACTGAGGCAGCCACTCCATCATGGAAGGCCTCTGGCTTGGTCAGGCCGCACAGACCCACCCTGTGCTTCTCCAGGTTTCTTTTGGCATCCCATCCAAGCATTGAAGAGGTTGGGTGACTGTTCCCCCTGTTTTATTGACTGTGTCCTTTGAGGACCACAAGAGGAAGCAGTGCCTTAAATTGCACATGAAGAGCAAATGGTGAAGTAAAAGCTTCACCTTTCCTATGAAGCCAAAGGGCTGTGTTAGCCATGGCCTCCCCAAGGTGCCAAATTTCCAGCTGGGAAGCTGCTGACTGGAGGGAATGTGGCACTTGTCTCCAGCCAGAGATCACTCACTCCTCAGCATGCTGGCCTGTGGCTGACAGTGCCTGAGGAGCTCAGAAATCCTTGGATGTGATCTCCTGTGCCAGTGCCCAGAACACAGAGCAGTGAACTCAGCTTGGGGAGGCAAGGCCAGGCGTTGGACGCAACTGCCAGGCAGGAGGAGCTCCGTCCCAGAGAAGGAAATTTCCAGCCCTGACGTCCATCCCCAAGCAGGCCATGAGGTCACAGCAGGATTGTGAGGTCACATCAGGCTCTAGGATCACAGAGCCGTGTGGTTCTACACCATCACAATGTCCAACCCACAGTGCCCGCCACAGCGGGAGGGCATCCATGGAAACCTCACTGCCTTGCTGCTGCTTCCATGCCCTGCAGGGCTGTTTCCCAGACTGGCCTGGCTGCAGCTTCTCCCCAGCCTCTGCAGGAAGGCATTTGGCATCAGCTGGCAGGGAGTCCAAGCTGCAGCATGGGCTTAAGATCTGCTGGGGCTGCAGCCAGTGCTGGCTCCCACTGAGGCTTCCTGGCCAAGAACAGGGCAGAGGCAAAGCAAAATGTGGAGGAGAAGAGCAGGGACAAGATTGCCCTTGAAAGGCAGAGGCGCTCTGGGGCCCACTCCTGCCCAGGGAGCCTGCCCAGAGCCGTGCCCTGCTCGCCGGGGCCTTGAGGGGCAGCTGTGCAGCTGGGCCAAGCTGTGCCAGCAGCTCCAGCCGTGCTGGGGAGCCTTGCCAGCTCTGGGCCCTGCTGTGCAGGAGGCTCCCTGTGTGCCACTGGCAGCTGGGGCCTCAGCCGCCTCCTCTCTCCACAGGTGCTCCTGTTCATTGTCAGAAGAAGAGCCTAACAACTCAGGCAAAGTTCTTCCGACCTCTTATCCCAATTCTCCATATCTGCCCTGCCATGGCTCCAGCACCATCATGAACCCTTCCCAAAACCCACCCCTCCCAAACAAGACCCTCTGCCTTTGAGCCCCCTGGTCCTGTTCCCCGGCCAGCACTGAAGTTGGCCAGCCCCTGTCTGCCAGGGCAGGGCTTGGCCCACATTTGATGTTTTAATAAAGAAATGGAGTTGTCACAGCTCTGTCCAGATGGTAGCAGCAGCAAAGCCCACCCAGCGGAAGCAGAGGCAGAGATCCATGGCCAGGAGCAGCCGTGGATGCCCATGGTGTGGGCAGGCAGGAGCCAGGCAGGGGCTGCTGTGACCAGCGGTGGGGACCCGAGGGCTGGGGGAGTCCATGCTGAGCATCCCTGGGCTGAGGGCACATTGCCTTCTGGGGGATGACCTGGGCCTGAACCTCATGAGGCACAATGTGATATTTTGGGATCTGTGCTCAGAGGTGAAGGGGTCCCTCATGAGGCACACAGTGATATTTTGGGGTCCCTGCTGAGGGGTGAAGGGATCCCTCATGAGGCACACATGGATATTTTCGGGTCCATACCGAGGGGTGCAGGGATCCCTCATGAATCACAAAGGAGTATTGACGGCCTCTCCTAAGGTGTGCAGGCACCCCTCATGAGGTGTGCAGCGGGGTTACATTTGAGGGGGTTTTTACTCTTCTCAGCACAGCAAAGGGTCACTTGGCCGAGGTTTTGCAAAGCTGGGAGAAAGCCTCTTGCAAAGCCTTGGGCCTGTCTGCGGGCACAGCGGGCGGGCGGAGCCCATCCCCTGGGGCCAGGCCGGGCCGGGCCAGGCTCAGGCCCCGGCAGGGAAGGGCCGTGGCCCTGGGCTCTGATGAGGCTGCTGAGCTCCCCCTGGCCCTGTGCTATAGCCCAACACATTTACAGCCGGAGCCATGCAAGGAGTCCTGCCAAGAGCAAATTGTTCTAATGTTCTCTCTAGGACAAAAAAGAGCAAACCAACCTGGCTGATAGGTGAGGAAAGAGAATTCAAGTTCACTTAAAGGCTGCTCAGTTCAGGGTTGCCTTTCGTTTGACTGAGCTGATGCTAAGAACTATTTTCTCACATATGGTGGCGTTTCTCTGCAAACAGGCTTTGATGAGAAATTTCTGACCGCATTTGCTTTTGCTCTTTAAGATAAGTCACGAACATGAGTAGCTTTGTTGAGGAATGGAGAATTGTTTGTAGCTCAGGAGGAACCTTACATTTTAGCACAGGAAGAAGGTAAGGCACAGGTTTAAAGGCTTTCTCCTCCTGGAGTGACACACTTTCAGAGGAGTCTGTGAGGAGAAGTCCCCTCAGCCACTGCCAGGGCTGTGTGCCTCCTCTGCAGGCTCAGTATTCTGGGAGTTCCACGAGCCTCAGCTGCCAGTGAATATTCTTCTGAATATTTCTTGTTGTGCAGTGCAGAGGAAGAATATTTGGTGCTAGATTCCCCTCTGGGCTTTGAGGTAAATCTCAGTAATGCTGGTGATTTTTATGTCCAGATGAACTTTTTATGGATAGTAAGGAAAAAAGTATCGTGGAAAATTAATTCCTCAAAATGTGAGCTGCCAAATCTCACTAAAAATGAAATCAAAACTGAAGAATTTTTTTATTTTTTTTCCCTTGAGAGGTAAGGCAAAACATGCAGTGCTAATAAAGTCTTTAAGAGATGCAACGAGCTCCCAACTGTATGAAAATCAAAGAGGTAAAGGATGAGAAAGGGCATGGGAAGAATCTTCAGCCCTTCCTGTTGAAAGTCCAAGAGTAAGAAAACGGACTCTGGCTGTTGCCCGTAGGTAACACGGGCTAATTGTAGAGGAGGGCAGGTGCCCAAGCTGTTGGTGGTCCAAGCCCTGTGTGGCTAGCCCAGTTGCAGTCCTAGTTGGACCAGGGCGGCGGGCTCGGGAGGGGTGGAGGTGGGGGGATCTCGGGAGGCTTCCGCTTCAAGACCGGGCTGGGGGGCCGTGGGGGAGGCACGGAGGGCTGATGCTCTGCTTTCTTGGGCAACTCCTGCTGCCGAGGCCTCGGGTGAGAGCTGTCAAAGGCGACGGTCTCTGGGGGAGAGGGAGAGGCACGCCTTCTCGGCCGGGATGCTGGAGCGGCGGCAGCGCGACTGTGGAGAGAGGAGGTGGCTGAGGCCCCAGGTGCCAGTGGCACACAGGGAGCCTCCTGCACAGCAGGGCCCAGAGCTGGCAAGGCTCCCCAGCACGGCTGGAGCTGCTGGCACAGCTTGGCCCAGCTGCACAGCTGCCCCTCAAGGCCCCGGCGAGCAGGACACAGCTCTGGGCAGGCTCCGTGGCCAGGAGTGGGCCCCAGAGCACCTCTGCCTTTCAAGGGCAATCTCGTCCCTGCTCTTTCTCCTCCCCACCGTGCTTTGCCTCTGCCCTGTGCCCCTGGGGCTGCTCTGGGCCAGGCAGCCTCAGTGGGAGCCAGCACTGGCTGCAGCCCCAGCGGGCCCCCCAGGACAAGGCCCAGCAATTAGGAGGCCAATGAAAGCTCTGAGCAGCAGCAGGACCCTCAGCAGAGTTAGTTGGACAACCATGGACTGGCCACAACTCCACAGCAGCATTTCTGTTCCCTGAATGTTCTTGACTATGTGCAGCCTATAAAGAAGCTAGAGGGTAGAGATGGGCCAACACTTACCGTTTCTTTCCCTTCCACAACCGGAACCCCGCATAGCACAGTCCCACGGAAATTGGCACAGTGAACAGTGTCACTACCGTGCCTATCATGCAGGACCTGCGCACGTCCTGGGGGCAGATAATTCTAGGTGTTTTCCGTGGATTCTGGGCGTTTGTGTCTGACATGCCAAGAACTTCTGTGGGAGCAATGAGGAGCGTCAGCCCGTGCTGTGCTGTCACTACTGAGCTGGCAGCACGGTGGATGCGGGCAGGACGTTCTCCGTTTCCCCCAGAGCTGGGGCCTGCAGGCACCTTGCCGCCCCTTGGCACAGGCTGTGCCACCCAACAAAGCCCAGCAGGCCGGGAGGAGAGCCCGGGGGCAGCGCAGCTGCTTGGGCAGTGGCTGCTTGGAGGGACATGGGCCAAAGCCATCCCTGAGCAGCCACTGCCAGCCCTGGCCCTCCCTGCCCTGTGACAGCTCCCCCAGCCCCAGGGCACAGAGTCAGGCCCTGTCAGGAGCCAGTGCAGCCCCTGCCCAGTCGGGAGCCAAGGCTGGCTCTGGCCCTGGGCTCGCGGCAGGGCTCCCGCTCAGGGCTGCTCCTGTGCCTTGGGCCTCTGGGCACTCAGGGCCAGCTCCAGAGCAGCTGCAGAGGGAGGGACGTTGGTGCACGAGTCCTCTTTCCCCAGGGCTGTGGACGAGCTCCAGAGGCTCCTCCAGCTTTGGCTGCTGCCGGGCTGGGCAAGGGCAGGCCCTGGGGAAAAGAGCTGACGCCACAGAGCCCCACCAAGGGCTGCGCCTGGTGGAGCAATTATCCCCTGTACCTGTGCCCATGTCTGGCATCTCCTCCTTTCCTGCATCAGTGGCTGGCACAAAGCCATTGCTTCCTGCCGGAGCACCAGGGTAGCTATAGATCCAATGGTTTCAGGAACTTACGTCTTAAGAGAGGAACCCACTTGCCCCGGCAAAAAGTCCAAATATGAACCACACTGGACATATTCAGACCAGCCTTTTTTATTTATTAGTACATCAGCCTCAGAACATTGTTAGATGTTAACAGCATGCTGGCCTAAAGGAAAATGTCCCCGAAGGTGGGGTAAAACAGAATGACATAAAACCATCTCAGTTTAGATTTCAACCAATCACACCAAAACAAGACATATTGACAAGCTTTCCATCTAATCTTATAAAACATACGTAAGAGTAGTTAAAACAAAGACTGGTTCATAAAAGACAAAGAACAGAGCTCTATTCACAGTAACCTTCTAAAGATATACATTAAATAAACTTGTTGCCATCCTAAAGCCACATCTACAGAGTCCTATTGTTATTTGTCACGTCTACTGCTTGGGAAACTTTTCTGCTTGCTTGGGAAACTTTTCTACTGTAACAGAACTTCGGGCCCCATCCTGAGGCCTAAATACTCTTTTTTAACCATTTCCTAAAAACCCTCTAACTTTATGGATTCCCACATTTCCCCCTCTCTGTTTGACCCAGAATCTTTCATTTTCTTGTCACTTACTACTTGCGTTTCATAGCTCTACTGTAAAATTTCTGCTTATCATCTCTTGGAGACCTATCCGCACTAAAGCACTGCTACATTACGGCACAGCAACTTAATGCTGTGATGACCCCATCCTTGAAAGAGATATGAATCACGTTTGGTAACAGTTACAAGTCATTGTTCAAAAAACTCTGGTCGATTCCAAGGCCTTAATTCAAAACCTTCGTTCATGTCTTTACCTTCATCTACTGCTTTCGTGAGATTCTGAACACTCTCTGTGCTTCTACTTCCTAAATCTCCTGCTTGTATGACAAAAACTTCACGGACTGTTCGGTTCATCATTCGCCGAACACAACAAAGTACACAAGGTACCACTATACATATCAGTATTAGAACACCTAGTACATAAAGACCTATCTTGCAAAGTTGCCTTAGCTAAGGTGCGAAGCTCCATTTTTGAAACAAATCATCTAACTATGAACTTCCATCTTCTTTAATTTGGGCTGTCAGATCTTTCAATTTTTGAATGCTTTTGTGAATGGATTCAGAATGGTCAGACAAATTCATACAACACAATCTTTCGAATTCTTCACAACTATGCCTTTGTGCCAGTAAAAGAAAATCAATGGCTGCTCTGTTTTGAAGAGTAGCATGTCTAATACTATCAACATCGGTCAACATATCACTGATTGCAGAGGATGTGGCATTAGCTTGTTTGCTCAGCTAACATCTAACTCTATCTAATTGTCTCAATGCTACTGCTGAGGCCAATTGGGGTAAAAATATACCTGCTGAAACCCTTCTGGCGGCATTCTAAGGCATAAAATCACTCTGACAGTTCTCATCATAATGAGGAACAGCTCTTGTTCTCTTTTGTTTCTTTTTCATCACTGCTTTGGCAGTGGGGCAATTATGGTGAGCATACTAATGTTACAAGGACTACCTTCAAGGTGAGCTGGAATACCTTGCTAAGCCCTGTCTCTGCAAATGAACCAATACCCTTTCGGCAATTGCCGTGGATATTGATCCGTCTCCGGAAACACATCCCAACTATTTGAAACATTACACCAAAAACTCAAATTTTTATATGCAAAATAATGAGGAGTAACACTAAACTTTGGGGGATCACCTTTTCGCCAGGCACGAGTCATAAAAGTAAAACAAAAATCCATGGTCAAAGAACCAAGGATTTCCAATTCTTGAGGTTCAGATGTTGCCCTGAGAAGTTTTTGGACCAAATGTTCCAATTGAAAGAAGGATTGTTTCCATTGTCAATTCTATCTGGCCTACCATTGGATTGTTTTTTGACCAAAGGCAACTCTTTCACTGACACACCAACCAAACAGGTTGAAAAAGGCTTTTCTGGTTCTGAATTTGATAGACATATAGTATCTGATCGGGCAGCCTTGGCTAAGGTCACCCAAACATTTGTTTTCGGTTGATCCACAGGAAAATCTGCACGACAAAAAACAATTAAAATCAAGCAAGACAAATATACTATTTGAACTTGCTCCATCTCTTTCATGAACTAAGTCTTGGCAGAATTTTTTCTACACAAAATCTCTAATTTAAACCTTTGTCAAAAATTAAGACTGTTGAACAAACATTCAGCATTCAATTAGTATACTCATAAACAACATTGACACAAATTCAGAGTTCATGGGTTCCACCGATGTATAAAGAACGTCAGGCACAAGAGATGTCAGGTGAGACCCGGGATCTTTCGATTCGGTTCACGTCTGCGTACTTGCTTCCTCTGTTCTGGGCTCGACTGCAGGTTCTGAAGTACGATATGGTTTGACGTTTTTGGGAGGAACCCACTTGATTCCAGCACTGTGGAGACAGAAGCATACCCTTTCCCCACGTTATTAATTGAAACGGACCTTCCATCTGTCCAGAGTCAGGGTTTTTAATTAAAACAGGAGGATGTTCTTTTAATTTTGCCTGTTTATTATTTGAAAAGTGTCTAAAAATTGGTGGATCTGGCTCCGTACTTGAACTGTTTAGAAAATTAAAAACATACAGAGCCTTGTTCAGTCTCATCTGTGGGGTGACCTCCGTTCCCCTCTCTGTTCATCTAATATGCGTTTTAGGGTTTGATGTGTTCTTTCAATGACTGCTTGGCTTGTGGGAGAGTGGGGAATACTAAAAATGTGCTGAACACCCCATTCATTTAAAAATGTTGCTAATTTTTGAGATATGTATGCAGGACTATTGTCAGTTTTTACTTCTTGGGGTACACCCAATGAAGCAAAAGCTTGCAGGAAATGATGACAGGCATGATTGCCGGTTTCACCTGTGTGAAGGGAAGCAAAAACTGCACCAGAGAATGTATCTACGGAAACATGAATATTTTTAAATTTACCAAAAGAAGGATATTTAGTAACATCCGTTTGCCACAACTGTAGGCTTTGTAAGCCTCGGGGGTTGATTGCTCCTGTAGAAACAGGAGGTTGTACCAATTGACAGTCAGGGCAAGTATGAATGATAGCTTTAGCTTGACTTTTAGTAATTTGGAACATTCTCACAAGTGCTTGGCATTTTGGTGGAAAAAGGCATGACTCAATTTTGCTTGTTCAAAAATGTTTGGCAATGTGTTAGAAATGACCATTGTCAGCTTGTCCGCTCTTGCGTTTCCTTCCACTAAAAATCCAGGAAGTGAAGAATGTGCCCTAATATGAGAAACAAAATATGGGTTAGTTCTATATTGCAAAGTTGTAAAAAGACATAAAAGCCAACGATGTAAAGTTTCATTGCTAACATCCTTTAAAATTGAACCTTCTATTCTTCTAACTACATTAGCAACATAAGCAGAATCTGTGACCAAATTAAAAGGCTGAGGAAAAAGTTGAAATGCTCGAACTACTGCGGCAAGCTCAACGATTTGAGGGATCCCTCTACTGTTTGTATATCAGATTCCCAAACATTAGTTTTTTGATTAAACCAAGTTACAACAGACTTGTGGCTTTTGCCAGAGCCATCAGTGAAGAGAGTCACAGCATTTAAAGGTTCTTCACTTAATTTAGTTTTTTCTCTGAAACTCAATTTTGCTTGCAGTAGCTTGTGAGCTGGATAGTGTATGGAACACACACCTGGGAAACCCAAAAATGCATATTGTAGATCATCAGAATTTTGCATTGCCCAATTGAAGTAATCCTTTTTCAATGGCAAATAGATAACTGAAAATTCCTGACCTGCTAAAGTTAACAATCTGGTTCTAGCTTTGATTATTATGTATGCAATCATTTCTAGAACTGTGAAAATGGTCTTTGGAAACCTGTAGGGAGGAAAAACCCATTCCATTATTAACAAAGGATCTTGCTCTGTGGCGTCCCACTGGAAAATGAGACCACAAAGCTGCATCTTCTCTCCTAAAATTGCAAGAAAAAAAGGGTTTTCAGGAATGCAGCGATGAGCTTGTCTTTGTTGAAGAGCCTCTGTGATCTTGTCAAGAGCAGCACAAGCTTCAGGGGTTAAAGTTCTTGGCGAAGTAAGGTCATTACTTCCTCTCAGTAAATTGAAGAGTGGACTCAGTTCATCATTGGTGATTCCCAACATCGGTCTGACCCAGTTTATTTCTCCTAGAAGTTGTTGTAACTCTTGTAGGTTGTTGACTCTGGTTCGGATCTGAATTTTTTGTGGTGTTATTGTCGTCTCAGTCATCTTCCATCCCAGGTACTTCCAAGGTGATACTTCTTGAGTTTTTGTTGTAGAGATTTCAACCCCAGCTTTTTGAATTTCAGCAACAACACAGTCTCGAGTTTCTTCCATCTCTTCCTGTGTAGAGGCTGTGATGAGAAGATCCTCCATGTAGTGTAGAATCATGGATCTTGGAAACTTCTGCGGCAGGATGCAAGGCTTGGGCAACGAAATGTTGACAATTACAGGCGAATTTTTCATTCCTTGTGGGAGCGATTTCCAATGGTATCTTCGAACGGGTTCACTTCGGTTGATGACGGGAACTGAAAAGGCAAATCTTGGAGCGTCATCAGGGTGAAGTGGAATATGGAAGAAACAGTCTTTTAATCAATTATAACGAGAGGCCAATGCTTCGGGATCATGGGCAACGAAGGAAGTCCAGGTTGAAGAGAACCCATGTCTTCAATCACTTCATTGATTTTCTTCAGGTCATGTAGCAACTTCTAGGAATTAGATGTCTTTTTGTGGATGACGAAAACTGGAGAATTCCAGGGACTGTTCGTGGGAGTGATGTGGCTTTTCTGTAATTGTTCTTCTACCAGTTTATTAAGAATGTTCAACTTTTCTTCTGTCAAAGGCCATTGATCGACCCACACAGGATGGTTGGTTTTCCAGATGAGCTTTAGTTGCAGGTTTTGACGAAGTTTTCATTACAGGCCCACTTCCAGTCTTGCTCCCCATTGGGACAGGACGTCTCTCCCCCAGACGGTGAGAGGCTTCTGAACAACAAAAGGACGCACTGTTGCAGTCTTTCCTTCAGGACCTGTAATGTCAATCATGGATGCACTTTGCATACAAACAGTAGCACCTCCAATTCCTGAAAGAGAACCTGAAGGAGCTACTAAATCCCAGTCATGGGCCAAAACATGTGAGAAATCACAGTAACATCTGCACCAGTATCAGGCATTCCTGTAACATAAATTGTTTGACCACAGTGAGTCAAGCTACAAGTTAGTTGTGGACGGTCACTGTTCAAATATTGCACCCAGAAAACTTCTGCACCTGAGGTATTAGGAGACACATTTTCAGATGCCAGAAATGCAATAGCAATAGGTGTGTTGGGTGGAATTACCGTCGGAACATCAAATGCAGAGCTAAAATCATCAGCTCTTCATTATAATTTACTGAAACAACAGTAGGGAAGATTGACAGTCCCAGAAATTTGTTGTTTGCTTTACCCATAATTAAGAAATCTTGTCCTTCTTGACAAGAGTTGATCACCCAGTAGGAATATTCACCCAGCAAAAATTAGTTAAAAGATGAATTAGTTTTGAGGAACTCAATTCAACCCTTGTGTTTGGAATTGCTGAGCTGGCATCATTCGGGGGTGGGCTGTTTGAGAGACAAATGGCTGACGTGCCATCATCATTTGTTCCGAAATCTGGTTGCCAGTGGGTGCCACTATTTGTGTCTGAGCGCGGTGGAACGCGCTGTTTTTGAAGTTTAACGACAGTGGGTTCCCATTAATATCAAATAGTGAGTGACAGTATTTAGCAAGATGCCTTCCTTTTCAGCATCGAGGGCAAATAGAAATTTGATTTGCTGTTCCACGACAATCCTTTTTGAGGTGGCCTAATTTACCACAAGCAAAACAGACAGGCCTTTTATTGGATCTACTTGCACAGCATTAACAGAGTTTTCCCAACGTTTTTCATATTTTTCCAAAAGCTTTCCATTTTATCTATTTGTTGTGTCAAATTGTGTTCCAGTGTTTTTTCCAATGCATTGACCTGTGAATTTGCAGCATTTTGTGAACTCATAAGTCTGCTGCAATCTGTTAGCATCTGTGTAACTGTTGGAGGCTGATCAGGCAAAGCTAAAATAATTTTTCTACATTCATCATTAGCATTTACATAAGCAAGATTTTGAATG
The DNA here is from genome assembly GCF_028769735.1 of Zonotrichia leucophrys gambelii. NCBI lineage: Eukaryota > Metazoa > Chordata > Aves > Passeriformes > Passerellidae > Zonotrichia > Zonotrichia leucophrys. The sequence continues at coordinate 22,556 of NW_026992471.1, read as the reverse complement.
ATATAAGAGCGGGCTTGTTCATCTGGACATTGCCTTTCAACAGCTTGAGTTAATCTATCCAAAAAGGAACCATAAGATTCAGTTTCACCTTGTTTGATCAGTGGATAAGAGCTCAGATGTGAACCCACAGGTTCAAGTGAAAGCAAGGCCTTTCTAGCAGCCTTTTTAATGTCTGCTAAAACAGGCTGAGGCAGTTCAGCTGCTTGATTTTCAGGCTTATTGTAAGGTGAATCACCAGCCAACTGAGCAACATCTAAATCGGCATAATCAGTATCTGCATATCTTTCAACCAACTTGTTAAGTAACTTTTTCCATTGTAACTCCCATAGTAGATACTGTGAATTGGTTAAGATTAAAGTTGCCACATTCCTGCAATCAGCAGGAACTAAATCATAAGAGTTAAAAATATTTTTCAACACACTATTAAAATAGGGAGAAGAAAATCCACTTTCTTTCAAAGCCTGTCGTAATTCCTTTATATCATGGTGATCGAGTCTTTCATATTTTGGATTTCTATCATTTCTTCCATATTTCACTGGTAAGGCAAGATATTGTTTCTTTAAATCCGAATCTCTTTCTAGTTTCTGATTAATGTATGACCAATCCGGTAATTTTAATGGAGAATCAGAATTGTCACTTTGATCAATGACAGTATGAACATTCCTTTTGTTTCTAATCAGTACATTTTCTGATTCTGAATCATTAAATCCAAACCTTCCAGTCACTCTGCCCCTGACAGGAGGAACACTGTGCTCTTGTCCGGGAATTCTGCCAATTCCGGGAGCTCGGCCAATTCCGGGAGGCCGGCCAACCTGATCATGAGAACACACCTCTAAATTTTTTTCAGAAACCTCCAAGCAACACGCCCCCCTCGGAACCCTGCCATGAAAGGCAGGGGTGGACTCCAACAAACAACACGCCTCCTCCGAAGCCCGGCCCAAAGGGGCCGAGACAGAGGCGTGTTCCCCTGTTCTGGGAACATTGCCACGCTCTAACCTTGAATTTGCTACTTTACACAATTTCACATTGTCTCCCTGCCAAGAAAAACTCAGCTGAAAAATCCACAAATCCAGGTTTTAAACTTACATGGTTTTGTTTTAAAATACAAGAATTAGGATCACAGCAATGAGGAAAAAACTCAACCCGTGTTTTTTCAGGTTTTTGAGAGTTATCCATTCTTTCAAAGGACTCCATCCTTTGAATTAAAGCCAATTTTTCTTTCTCTGTACCTATGGATTGACGATTACCATAAAAACCAGGTTTTTGCTTAACTGAAAAAGAATTCCCAGAACCCCCAGAAACCAAAATTTCCTGAGTGGAAGAAACACCCTCAGTTTCCTCTTCAGGCATATCACAATCTAAACCAGCTTTCAGTGTCCCCGCACAACCACTCTTAGGAAATACATTCACTTTTTCATTTAAATTTTCTACAAATTTTGTCCCTTCCCCCTTACAAGAGTCACATATTTTTACATTAACAGAACAACGCGACGAAGAGTCCGAAAAAGTCTCATTCTTTCCCAGAGAGAGAGAAGGGAGATTTTTCTCAGTGGAGTTCAAATCAGCATTTGAAACAACATTTGTTACATTCTCCGAAACACACACAGTCTCAGGTTTACTGGAATTTAAAGAGACAGAGCCAGAAGCTTGGTTTTCTGAATCCGAGTTCACCTTATTATTGTCAGTTTGTTTAAAACATTCCATCAGGGCTCGTGCAATGGGCATCAATTCTCTTAGACTTTCATCTTTTTTAAGAGTGACTAGATTATAAATCCTCCAGTTTATCTGATCCCAAAAATGAAAAGTAAAGGCAGACTGTAAATTTAAATCTTGCGTATTTGTTTTAACCATATAAGTAAGTTTTTAAGCTCAATTTTGAAACTTCAGAGTGCCCTTTTTCTTGTAACAATGTCTCTAATTGATAAAAAACATCCCATTCAACTTTTGATAAGTTCGTTCCATTTTTGTTTTCTTTTAACACAAAAAACCGTTACCCAAGCGCTCTCCCGAGAAAAGTTACTTACAAATTTCTTGGCTTCGGCGGGAGAGATGATACAGTCCTCCTGATTAACACTTGGGTCTCCAGCGGCCGGGAAATCTACGATTTTTCTTTTTTCTTCTAATCTACGTCCTCGAACGGGGCTTCCTCACACGGAATTTCCTCACACGGAATTTCCTCACACGGAACTTCCTCACACGGGGCACCAGTTTGCCGAGCACCAGGGTAGCTATAGATCCAATGGTTTCAGGAACCCACGTCTTAAGAGAGGAACCCACTTGCCGTGGCAAAAAGTCCAAATGTGGACCACACTGGACAAATTCAGACCAGCCTTTTTTATTTATTAGTACATCAGCCTCAGAACATTGTTAGATGTTAACAGCATGCTGGCCTAAAGGAAAATGTCCCCGAAGGTGGGGTAAAACGGAATGACATAAAACCATCTCAGTTTAGATTTCAACCAATCACACCAAAACAAGACATATTGACAAGCTTTCCATCCAATCTTATAAAACATACGTAAGAGTAGTTAAAACAAAGACTGGTTCATAAAAGACAAAGAACAGAGCTCTATTCACAGTAACCTTCTAAAGAAAAACATTAAATAAACTTGTTGCCACCCCAAAGCCACATCTACAGAGTCCTTTTTTTATTTGCACGTCACTGTTGGGAAACTTTTCTCTTGCTTGGGAAACCCTTTTTACTGTAAAAAAAATTGGGGCCCCCCTCTGAGGCCTAAATACTCTTTTTAACCTTTCCTAAAAACCCCTAACTTTATGGCCCCCCTTTCCTACAGGATATGGCCCCACCTGCATGGCTTTTGCCCCCTCGCTTGAGAAAAGGAAAAAGGCAGCTGGTCAATGGAACCATTGCGGGGAATGGCAATTTTAGGAGACAAACTTTTAATCGTGGAAAAGGGTCGGGGGAAAAGGGGCCGGTTTTGGGCTGGGCCAGGGCCCCCCCAAAAAAAAACCCCACACCTGACGACTGGGGATTAGGAAATTGCGGGGGGCTCAGGGGATCTATGCCTCGTGGGGCATTTTTGGGGCCGGGGAATGATGCCAAATGCCTTCCTGCGGGGGGGGTGGGGGGAAGCTGCAGCCAGGCCAGGTGGCAAACACCCGCAGGGGGGGGAAGCCGCGGGCAGCAAGGCGCCATGGACCCTTCCACGTGCCGGGCACTGCGTGTCCAGATGTGCAGAAAAACCCCCGGCTGCTGAGCCCCAGACAAGGGGAGGGAAATGCACCCCCCACGGTTTCCAGGTCTTTAGCATCGCTCCAGATTTTTTGCTGCCCCCGGGGTTTATTTCCTATGTTTTGGGTTCTTCCATTGGGAGTACCTAAGGGAAAATTCCATTTCCCTAACCCCCCAAAAAGGGCAGTGGACACCTCGTGTTTGGGGCCCTCCAAGACCCCCCACTCACCTTCCACTTGGGGCAGGGCCGGGGGACCTCGTGCCTGAGGGCCCCACAGGAGGGAAAGGACCCTTTTTTGGGGGGGGAGTTGGGGCAAAAGGCTCCCGGAGCGTCAGCCCCAAAACCCACCCCAGGCGGGGGCCGGGCTTGGAGTGGGAAGCATAGGTCCCGGGGCCCGGGCAAAGGACTGGGGGGCTCACCCGGGCCCCCCCGGGCCCCCCCCCCTTCCCCCCTTTTTTCCTTCCTTGTGGCTGCACGAGCACACAGAAGACACACGGCTTGAAAACGGGGGGAGATGACAGCTAAATGATCCTTCCCCCCAAAGACACGATCCGGGGGATCAAGAAGGGAGCAGGGCAAAAAACCGATCTTTAAAGCCAGTTGTGTTAAGGGACAGGGCCATGATGAGCCGGCCACAGGCCCCCCCCCTTTGGGTTTTTTTTTTCAGGAAAGGAAACAGAAATGCCTCCACATGCCCTGATCTTATATTGTCATTCCCACTTTTCCATATAACCATTTACGCCCCGTCAAAAAAGGGAAAAGACCAGGTCATTTCCTGGTGTGCGGGACCCCCCGGGGCCAAAAGGGGGAGCAAGGGGGCCTGGCTGTGGGCCCCCTTTTAAGAAAGCCCAAAGCCGGTGGGGGTTGGGGGGAGCCTCTATTTTGAGGCCCGGCAACCCGGTCACCCCGGGGGCCCGGGCGCTTTCCCCCCCGGGGAAAAACCCCCAAAAATGGGGGAAAAACCACCCCAGCCCCCCCCGGGACAGGGACGCTTCCCGGGGGAAGGGAGCCGGGGGTACAGCCGGCGTTCGGGGAGTGGGGGGCCCGGAGGGGGCACGGCCAGGGGGGGGGAAAGGGCCAGGCAAGGCCTTGTCCTTGTTGCCAGCCCGCAGCGCCGCGCCTCCGCCTACACCCCTGTCCCAAAAAGGACAGACATTAACAGAGGATTAACCCTTATAAAAATAACCTGTTGCATATTCGTGCATCTCATATATGATGCAAAAATTTCCCAAATTCAAACACAGGATTTTGTCTGGTCCCGTCAACTTCTCCCTCTTAAATCCTAACCGGCTTCCTGAGGGCTGAGCGACACAGGAAGAAGTTAGTTTCTTCTGCTAGGAGAGCAATACATTCTTTTTCTCTGACAAATTGCAGTGTTCTATGGCTGCTATATTAGCAAAAAGCCCAAACATAAATTTCATATTTCTCAGAGGACCTTGGAATGGTTTGCTGTTGGGGAACACTCTGTTTGCATGGGATAAGGGCAAGTTTGACGTTCTATTGATGCTGGAAAGGATTTGGAAGCACTCAACACAGCCCCGATGAGAGCTTCCCTGTTGCAGTGCATGTTTTGATTGAACGGTCCTAGTAGTCAGTTTTTACACCCCTTTTTTGGTATGTTATACCACAATTTTATTTCCAATGGGTTGTTCTTCCCCCCCTCCCCCCTTGTTGGCTTTGCCCTCAGGGCTGGGCCTCATTGCCTCCTTGTCCCTGCTCAGCAGCCTGGCAGGGGCCGCCCATGCCTGCCTTGGCATTTGCCCCATCCCCACATGCCAGTGCCCATCCCGGGAAGAGCCCTGAGCAAGAGGGGGGGACGGATCTGCCTGGCCAGGGGCTGGGCTCAGGCCCGGGCCCCTTTTTATTCCTGAAACACACCAGGGTGCTCAGCACCGAAACCCTGTGCCTTGTTTTGTCCCCACTGCATCACTTCTCCAGTTTTCGCTCTAACTGGAAACCCGGGGACATTTTTCTCATTCACGCCCTCAGTGGGGCCCTTAAAACCTAGAAAAACGGGTTTGTATTTTAATTTTTAGTTTTTGAGAATTTTTTGAAGACACTCTCAGGGACTGAGTTGATGTAAACAACATCAAAGCCTGTGAAATCTTAAACTTTTTCCCAGTCCAGTTATGGAAAAGATTTCAAAGAACTTTTAAAAATATCATTCCTATTTTAAATGAAGTGTTTTATTTTATTTCTCTTTAGAGTAGAAGTGACTGCAGCAGTCTGTGATTGATATTGACCCAGGGTCTCTTTTCAGGAGCTCTGGCCTGCTCACAGAAGCTGTGCCTTGAGTTCTGACCCAGTGTGGAACACCTTGCTCCACATTGCCCAGCCCCATCCTGTCTGTCCTCACTGCCCTGGGCCCTGCTGTGCTTGCAGAGCTGGCTGCACCCAGCCTAAGAGGGGTTTTCCCCTTTTGTACTTTTTGCAGCAATCTCAAACTGCTGAGTTTCCCCAGTGCAAACAGACACACTGCTCAGGTGTGTGCCAGCCCCAGGTGCCACCAAAGGCACTGCAGAGCTGCCCTGGGCCAGCTGTGAGGGTGGATCATCAGCCCAAGCTGCACTGGGCCCCTGCAAGGGGCTGTGGCCATGGGCACTGCACTGACCCTACTGCTGGGTTTGGCTGCCACGGCCACCGAGAGAAATTAAACTGTCCTTGGAAACACTGGGGAGGACTGGGACATACTGGGGAACACTGTGAACGCTGTGGGAGACACTGGGACATACTGGGAGTGACATTGGGAGGGACTGGGACAAACTGGGAACACTGGGGTTACTGCAGAGAAAACTGGGGACACTGGGGCATCCTGTGGATGACATTGGGAGGAAATGGGAACGACTGGGAATGAACTCAGGTGTATTGGGACCGACTAAGGTGTATACTGGGAGGGACTGGAGGGACACTGGGGTTGAACGGGATTCTACTAGGGATGAACTGGGCTTCACTGGGGTTATACTGGTCTGTACTGGGGATGAACTGGGTTGTACTGGGAGGGACTGGAGGAGGGTGAGTTGGCTGTTCCCACCTACACTGCATCCCATTTGCCGATGCTCCCGCCCATCACCAGCCGCAGCCAATCAGCACTAGGGATCCGGGACTAGGGGCCGTGCCTACATGGACACCGTATTTTATTTTTGCCTACAACTCCCGTCATGCCCCGCGGCCCGACTGAGCCCCATTGAGCCGGGACTACAACGCCCGTCATGCACCGCGCTCCACAGAACACTGGGACCCCCCTAATTTGTCCCATAAGTGTCCCCCAGACCTTTCAGGATCCCTCAGTGCCCCCTCAGCGCCCATTGTCCCAAAGCGTCCCTGGACCCCCTGAGTGCTCCCAACCCCACAGATGTCCGGTACAGCCACTTCTAGGAATTCATCTCCTCTCATCCCCCGCGGCCCCAGAGCCCCTCAGAACGCAGTCCCGCGCCTAAAACTCCTCCCGCGCCCCTCGCACTAAAGAGCCCGGTTAGGGCTCCCTGACCTCCCCACAAGGGTTCCCGAACCCTTTACGTCCCCCCCCCCGAGGATCTCAAGTCGCGGCTCCGACGCAAAAGTGTCCCCCAACTGCCTTCTCGGACCCACAAACGCCGCGTTCGAACAACTCCCGGGACTACAGCTCCCATCATGCTCGGCGTCGCACGTCTGGCGCTACCCCAGCCGGGACTTTATCTCCCGTCATGCCCCGCACCCCACCGAGAGTAATTGCAGCTGCGCCCAGAACGCCCATGACACCCTGCGGCCCAGAGAGCCCCGTTCGAGCCCCCCAAGGGCCTGCCCGGACCCTGAAGGGCCTCAAATTCCCCTCCCTGACCTCCAAGGGCCCCCCTGTACCCCCAAGTGCTGTCGCCGGACCCCGAACTGTTCCTCAGAATCCCTGAGTGCCTCTCCAAGTGCCCACCCGGCTTCCCCAAGTGTCCTCCAGACCCTCAAGTGCGCGTGGGCGTACACGGCCCTGGATCCGGCTAGCTGGTGAGGGGCGAAGGCCGGTGCCCCTGCGCATCTGAAGCCAGCCCCCCTCGGCGTCTTGGCCTCGGGCTGAGCTGGGTGATAGCTCGGAGCAGCACGGTGTGAGACGAATTAGGAGGCGACCACTTGCTGGAGGTAAACTGTCGGTTTATTACAGAAGAACCAATGAGGAGGGGAACCACCCAGCAAATGGCCCCGAACAGGGGGCGGGAGAGGGTTTTAAGGGAAAAGGGGGGAAAAGGCAGGGAAACCCGGCTAACCAATAGTAATACATATTTGGAGGTGCAAAACATAATTGATATACCAAAGTAACCAACTGTTATGAAGCATAGGTGGGGCTCCGGGGCTACAGCCAACCGTAACTCCCAGAGAAAAGAAAATTCTCGAAACCTGGGGGAGAAGGGGGTGATTGACTGGGCCCAGGGAGGAGACAACTTTCACTTATAAGGGAGAATATGGGAGGAGCAGTTTCATTTCGGCAACTAAGAACAGCGAGGTTTCCATAGCAACCTAACTGACAGGGTAGCAGCGGCGGGAACTAACAGGGAAGGAAGAAACCATTTAATACAGAAAATAGGGGAGCAAACTGACAAACTTAAGAACACACCACAGCATCTCCCCGTTTCTTATCAAATAAAATAAAAATTTTTGACCGTCTATGCAACTCAAAAGGAAGGTGTCTGCGGCTTGTCCTGCCAATCTTCGCTTTCTTCGAGCTGGGGTTCGCTAGCCCACTTATGTTCTTGAGGCAGCTCAGTGGATCCCTCTTCATTTGAATCTCTTCCGGCTTCTGAGGAGAGGTCCTCCAGCTCGAAATGTTCCTCCAGAGGGAGTGCGGCATGATTGACAGTCGTTGAGGTGGCTTTAGCTATTAGTCCTTTGATCAAACTACGGATCAGTACAATCAAAACGAAAAATACAGTCAAACTCAAAACCACTTTACAAACTGATTCTAACTCCGAACTGGCCACCCACTAAGGCCCCAACCCTTGAATATGTCTCCCAGCCAGTCTGATGTCTCCTGCCTGACCTGATGGACGAGGTCTTGGAGTTTTTTGATGGAGTGTCTGGCGTCCTCGGCCCGAGAGGACAGGTTCAGACAGCAGAGGCCCTCAAACTCCTCACAGTGATGGTGATGGAGCAGCAGTAGAAAATCTATTGCTGCTCTGTTTTGGAGCGTTGCCTTCCTTGTAATTTCCTCGTCTTTAAGGAGGTCGTATAACGCGGCTGAAGTATAATTGGCTTGTTTAACCACCCAACACTCCAGGCGGCCCAATTCACCCAGAGATTTCGCCACCGATAACCATGGCAATAAAATGGTAAAGGCGACGGATTTAGAATGAGACCAATGGGTAACTTTATCATCACAATCTTCAGTGAGATCTTTAAGATCTCTTTTAGATCTGGCCAATTCGGATGTGATGTTATTCTTTTTCCAATTGATAATTTGGGTGATGTTGGGGGTAAACAGCGTCAGCCGGCCAAATGTGCACGGCCCTCCGATCAGGCCAGAGGGGATGCCTGCCCACGCTCGATCACCACAAATCAAGAACACCCCCCTGGGAAGGGCGTAAGGGGTCCGCCTGGTAGAGGTGGGGCCAATGATTTTTAGAACGGCACGGCACCACTGGCTCGCTTGATATTGTTTCTTTGTCTGCCGGACCACCTCACTGCCCTTATCTATGGGGGCATAAGTATATTCGAACTGAGTAGGTGCAGCTCTGTGGGCTAGGAGGGCGCAGGACTCAGCCTAGCTACTCCGTTTCTCCAGGCGTTCTGGGTTCAAAACCGGGAGGAAAGTTAGGCTCTGGGCCAAATCGGGGAAAGGCAGACTGGAAGGCAGAGGGGAACTCGCCTGGGGAGAAAGGGATCCCCACAAGGCAAGACGACATCGGGTCCTCTGCTGCGCCGGTGTCGAGGCATATACTGTCCTGTCCTAATGATTGGGCCAAGGCACGCCAGACGTTGATTTTTGGCTGGGGGATGACCCACGGCTCCGCAGGTGGCAGAAGGAATCCGCAGGTCATCAGCACGGTCAACAACAAACAAGGGTTGAGAGCCAGCGTTGTCAATTCGAAGACCATTCAGGGAGATGAAACTGAAATGAAAGGAGAGCTGTAAAAGTATGCAGGATTCACAGATATGGTTCCTCCCCAAACAACCAATTTAAGTAAAACTCACGAGGGGTAATGGTTGGAGCCGGGGGGGGGAAAGGAGGAAAGGTGGTAAAAAAGGTCAAGGGGTGGAGGAGAAGCTGGGGGAGAGGGTTCTTCAGTAACTGGAGTGAGATCTGGAGAGAATGAGGAGGATTGATGGGATAGTTTCTTCCGCCAACGCCAACATGCTTGCCGGACCTGTGGTACTGCCTCCTTCTTGATCCCCTGCTTCGGGACGAAGGGCCTGACCCACTTAGATGGTACCCACTTGGGACCCGAGGGAGTGGACACGCAGGCATATCCCCTCCCCCAAGTTACCAGGTCAAAGGGGCCCTCCGTCCGCCAGGTCTCCGGATCTTTTACAAGAACCGGTGGCTTGGTTTTAGGCTGCAGCTGCTGGTGACTGCCGAAATGTCCGACTATTGGAGGGTTTTGGCTGTCAAAAGAGCAATTCAGGAAGTTGAGTGTATACAATGCCCTTGATAGCCGGACTTGGGGGGTCTCTGCCTTCATCGCCGGTTGTTGCCGGGATAGGATTTTCTTAAGGCTCTGGTGAGCTCTTTCCACCATGGCTTGGCCTGTCGGGGAATAGGGGATGCCGGTTTTATGCACTATTCCCCATTGCTGCAGAAAGCTTCGCAGCTCCTTGGAAGCATACGCAGGGCCGTTGTCTGTTTTTAAGGTCCTAGGGATGCCCAAGACAGTGAATGCCTGGAGCAGATGCCTCTGAACATCCGCTGCCCTCTCACCTGTGTGGGCAGAAGCATAGATCGCCCCGGAGAAAGTATCCACTGAGACGTGGACGTAACACAATCGGCCAAAAAATGGAATGTGCGTTACATCCATCTGCCACAACTCGCAGCTTGCCAAACCTCGGGGATTAGCCCCCGAGGCTACGGTAGGCATTTGATCTTGCTGGCATTGGGGACATGTGGCCACTATCGCCTTGGCCTGCTCCTGCGTCAGATTGAATTGACGAACCAGGCCAGGGGCATTTTGATGGAACAGTTGGTGGCTGATTTTAGCCTGACTGAACACATCTGGGAGGGGGGCCTGCGAAACAGCAGCCGCCGCTAAAGAATCGGCGCGACGGTTACCCTCCGCAATGAACCCAGGTAGATCTGTGTGTGATCTCACATGCATGACATAGAATGGATGCTCGCGGTTAGAGACTAACTCGACGAGCCTATTCAGCAATTCAAATAATCTCTTATTAGTGATCTCTTGAATAACAGCTGACTCACCACGAGACACTACACCTGCGACATACTCAGAATCTGTGACCAAATTGAAAGGTCCAGGGAATTTCTGAAATGCCCTGACGACTGCCTCCAACTCAGCAACTTGTGGAGAGCCCTCTACAACAGCAACATTGGTCTCCCACTGCTGAGTCTGAGGATCCTTCCAAGTCATCACTGACCTGTGGGATGCTCCAGACGCGTCAGTAAAAACTGTCACAGCATCCAGCGGCTTCTTGCTCTGAACCTTTTTCAACGAGAATTTAAACTCTGAATTGAATAATTTGTGGGCCAGCTGATTTACTGTGATGCGTCCAGTGTAGCTGTCGAGTGCAAACTGAAGGTATTCATTAGTTTGCAGCAGTTCTTCAAAGGTTTTTAGTTTAAATTGGCTCGATTCCAATTTAATTGGGATCTGTATGCATGAGAAATCACAGCCTGCAAGCTCTCTGATCTTCGATCTTGCTTTGAGAATCAGTTCTGCTATCAACTCCTGTGGCCGTGTCATTCTTTTGGACCTATGGTGGCTCAGAAAGACCCACTCTATAATTAAGAGCTTGTCTCCTGATCCTTGGTCCTTCAGACTAACATCCCATTGATGTATTATGCCATGAAGGTGTGGCAATTTTCCCAGTATAATAAATTTGAAAGGCAGGCCCGGATGGTATCGGTGGGCCTGCCTGGCCGAAATAGCCTTTAGTGTTTTCTCCAGAGCTACTTGTGCCTCTAGGGTAAGAGTCCTAGGAGAACTAAGCTCCCTCCCCCTTTCAACAAATCGAAAAGAGGGGCTAAATCTTCGGTTGAAATGCCCAACCAGGGTCTCACCCAATTTAAAGATCCACACAGTTGATGGGCATCTGCTAGGGTCTGGACCTTTGTCTGAATTGTCAATTTTTGGGCACAATTGTCCGCCTTGTAATTTCGAGGCCCAGGTATTTCCAAGGTGGCACCCGCTGAATTTTGTCCTGCTGGAGCTCGAACCCTGCAGCAGCCAACGCATTGGTTGTCAGGTCAAGCGCATGGGCAAGCAGACTGTGGTCGGGCGCACACACAAGGATGTCGTCCATATAATGGTGGACAATGACGGCATCCCCAAGGGCTGTACGTATGGGTGACAGCAGCGAAGCAACATACTACTGGCAGATCACAGGGCTGACCTTGAAGCCCTGCGGAAGCACCCACCAATGATAGCGCTTGGCTGGGGACTCACAGTTGATGGACGGAACTGTGAATGCGAACCGCGGAGCATCATCTGGGTGAAGAGGAATTTGGAAAAAGCAATCTTTTATATCAATCACAGCCAATTCCCAATCTTGGGGGAGCATTGCTGGGGAGGGCATCCCTGGCTGAAGGGAACCCATGTCAATTATTAATTCATTAATTTGGCGAAGGTCGGTCAGGAGCCGCCACTTATCTTTATTAGGCTTTTTGATGACAAACACTGGGGAGTTCCAAGGTGACATGGTCTCTTCCAGGTGGCCTTTCAATAACTGCTCCTGAATGAGCTCGTTGAGTGCCTTTAGTTTTTGCTTGTTAAGTGGCCACTGCTTGACCTGTACTGGTTTATCTGAAAGCCAATTCAGTTTCCAGGTCCGGCACTCCTCAGTGGCCACCGCCCGAAAAACCTGGGGAGCCGTCGGGAGATCGATTTTGGCCCCCCACTGGGCTAAAAGGTCCCTTCCCCAGAGGGGCTCTGTATAATCTAGAACGAATGGGCGTATAGAAGCCAATTGCCCGTCGGGCCCCTTAATTTGCACAATGCTCTTCGATTGGTTTGCCAATTGGAGGCCCCCAACACCAGAAATCGTGCCCGCTGCGCTTTGCAGGCCCCAATGCAACAGCCATTCCCGGGAGGGAATGATCGTCACATCGGCACCCGTGTCCAAAAGACCCCTCACTAATTTCTTGTCCCCGCCCAGTGAAAGTTGACATGTCAGGCGGGGATGATCGTCACATCTGCACCCGTGTCCAAAAGACCCCTCACTAATTTCTTGTCCCCGCCCATGAAAGTTGACATGTCAGGCGGGGCTTCTCCTTCCCTACCAACTGTGTCCAGGCCACGCTGGAGGCGAGTCCTTCTCCGTCGGGCTCGACCAATGGTCTTTATCTGGCACAGGAATGGCCTGAGCAATGACCTGTCCCTTAGGGAGGAAAAGCGGGGGTCTGACACAATACAGCCCTACCGCGAAGCGGTCCCGGTCGGTAGTTACCAGACCAGGGACTATGTGGATGTCTCGCAGTGTGTGCTTTGTGTCTCCGACAACGGTCCACCTGCATCGTCCCAGTTTCCTCCAGCGACCCGGGTGTTGCAAGTCGACAGACACCAGCTGCAAATTACTGCTAGGGAGGTAAATGCTCCTAGTTAGCTGCAGCCTGTAAGGGGAAACAGAGGACATGGTGTTAAGTACAGGTTTGGGCAGAATATCACAGGTAAAGTGTTTCGAATCCAATAGGTACGTCAAATCCGGCAAGGTATGCGGCGGTTCTCCCTCGTTTCTTCTCTCCCTGGATGATGATAAACAGCCCGCCACATTTCTATCCACGCGCAGGGAGGGGCTGTGCTCCAATCCTAGTTTTTTCTTCTTTTGATTCTCCTCCTTTTCCCGCTTCTGCCTCCATTCCATGTAGTCTTGGCGCATAGGGCACTGTGGCATCCAATGTCCCACTTTACCACAGAGATGACAGGGGTGGGTTGCCGATGTTCTCTTGCCTGCCCCAGGTGTTGGAGGGCCGGCAACGGGGGCAGCTTCTGCCTCTATGCAGTCCTGCACGGGGCATTCAGCAAAAACCACGGAAGCCCTCTTAGGCCGTGATGACAGGGAGACCTGACGCACCACGACATCTATCATGGCCTCTACTGTAGGCCGAGGACTACGAGGGAGAGTCTTTATAGCTTTGCGGCAATCAGCGTTTGCATTGCTATATGCCATTCTCTGGAGCATCATTTCCCTATCGTCATCCCCGAGCGCCTGTGCTTCCACATATCTGTAGAGGCGCTCCATAAATTCCATGTATGGTTCATGCTCTCCTTGCAAAACCTCATCATCCTCCCATTGGGAAGTAACTACTTCCAGCTTGAAGAAAGCCCGTTCAGCTGCTCGGGCCGTCTCCACCAGCTGGGAGGGGAATAAGGCTTTAGCTTGATTTGCCCCTTCTGCCCACTGTCCTTCACCCAAAAGATGTTCTAGGGTAATTATCAAACCCTCTGCGTCATGAGACAGTGATGGATTCCCCCAAAAACTTGGGAGAACCTCCGATATTTCCCTCCCCCATTCCCTCACCCAGACTCTGAATTCCATAGGCCTTATAAGGCTGGAGAAGAGTGCCCTCAGATCTGCCGGCACTAAATCTCCCTGGGAAAGGGTATTATGTAGCAAACCCCGGAAGTATTCTGACCTTCGGGAGTAGTCTTTCTGTGCCTTGCACAGTTCTTTAATCCGTGCCTCTGCTAAGGTCACCCATCGAGCCTGAGGGGTCCCCTCCCCGCCTAGGTGGTAGGTAACTAGGGCCGCTTCTAGCAAAGGCATTTGCTGCGGCTTGTGGCTAGGCACTCCCCCCCCTCCGAAAACAAACCGTGGGAACCGGGGGGAAGGGTGTTGGAACCGAAACTGGAGGAGGTTGAGGCGGGGTTTGGCGATGACGCAAGGCGAGGGAGTGTGCAAGGCCACCCACCCCTCTCCCCCCCCGGCGCGTTCGGAAAGGCGGAGGGGAAAACAAAAGTGGAGCGGGGGAGGAGGGAATGGGAGGCTGAACCGGGGAGGAGTTTGAGGGGGAGCTGAAGGTGTGTCTGAGTACGGAGGAGCGAGCGGGACGGGGGGAGAATATGAGGGAGGGGGGATTGGGCAAGGGGTGTGTTCAGGGTAAAGGAAGGGGTTGCCGCTTGAGAGAAAAGGGGTAGTGGAAGAAGAAGGAGCTCTGTCGCCATCTTGGACGGTACTAAACCGAACAGACTTGGGGGTACAACGGGGACTTGGGAACTGGGGTAGAGGGTGAGGATGGAGGAGGAGCTTGGCCAGGGCTCCTCGAAGGGGAGGCTGAGCCGGTCGAGAGGGAGCAGGGGCAGGATGGAAACCCTGCTTTTTGCCGGCCTTCAAAATCCCTCTCGAGGGCTCCTGTCTATGGGAATAGGGAGAGGGTTGTGGGGTAACGGGAGCCGAACATGGGGAACGGGGAGAGCAGGGCTTTTCTTCAGTTCCCCGGACGAGGAGAGTGTTGTGAGCACTCTGTTCGCCCAAAATGCCACGGTTGCTAATTTTGTCTCCCCGGAATTTACTGCTTCTTCCAATTTTGCCAAAACGGCAGCCCAAAGTCGTGGCTGTTTTGCAAGTTCTGGGGAAATTTCAGGGAACTTAGAAAAGACCCACTTAGTTAAAAATTTTAATTCTTGCTTGGGGGCCTTCTGGCCACCTCCAAGCAGTAAACCCTTAACAATATAATAAACCTCCTTCTGGGATTTTCCCAAACTAGCACCCATACTACCTTTCTAGTACAGGAACTGCTGATACTAGAAAGGGGGGAAAATTCCTCTGATGGTACAACCCCCCGCCTGAAAACAACAGAAAGCCACTTTCCACCAGCCCCTGCCCCCCTTACTGTCCCCAAGTCTGGGGCTTCAGTAAAAGGAAAAAAAAATTCAAGGAAAGAGGGTGGGAGGCTGGGTCCCCAAGGCAGGACATGCACCCCCAGAGAAATTTTTAAAAGGCAAGGGGGAAAGTCGGAAAGGTCCCCAAAGCAGGGCCCGACCTTACCTAATCCGGTGGTAGCAGCAAACAATGAATCAGGCGAAGGAATCCGTCTCCGGAACCGTCCTCTCTGGGTGCGAGGATTCCCGATCCCGATCCCCAGGGAGCGCCGCTCCTAAAACGGAGCCTGCTCCCACCTGAGGTAGTGCGGCGTCCACTGGAACTAAAAAGTCCACTTCCGAGGGGTCTGTTTCGTGGTCAGCTATCCACTATCACAGCCTCGACGTTGGTCGCCAACACTGCGTGTGGGCGTACACGGCCCTGGATCCGGCTGGCTGGTGAGGGGCGAAGGCCGGTGCCCCTGCGCATCTGAAGCCAGCCCCCCTCAGCGTCTTGGCCTCGGGCTGAGCTGGGTGATAGCTCGGAGCAGCACGGTGTGAGACGAATTAGGAGGTGACCACTTGCTGGAGCTAAACTGTCGGTTTATTACAGAAGAACCAACAAGGAGGGGAACCACCCAGCAAATGGCCCCGAGCAGGGGGCGGGAGAGGGTTTTAAGGGAAAAGGGGGGAAAAAGGCAGGGAAACCCGGCTAACCAATAGTAATACGTATTTGGAGGTGCGAAACATAATTGATATACCGAAGTAACCAACTGTTATAAATCATAGGAGGGGCTCCGGGGCTACAGCCAACCATAACTCCCAGAGAAAAGAAAATTCTCGAAACCTGGGAGGAGAAGGGGGTGATTGACTGGGCCCAGGGAGGAGACAACTTTCACTTATAAGGGAGAATATGGGAGGAGCAGTTTCATTTCGGCAACTAAGAACAGCGAGGTTTCCATAGCAACCTAACTGACAGGGTAGCAGCGGCGGGAACTAACAGGGAAGGAAGAAACCATTTAATACAGAAAATGAGGGAGCAAACTAACAAACTTAAGAACACACTACAGCACTCTCTCTGTGTTTTCACACTTCTTCAACAAGGTTTTCTTTCTAAGAATATTAATCACAATATCCCAAAGGATTAAAAAATGCTTAAGTATTTTTTCCCTAAGTATTTACTAAAGAAAAATAATAATAAAAAAAACCCTGTATACATGCTAGATGTAATATACAAACAGAAATAAACTTGAGAGTTCTCCCAAAAACCTTAAGAAAAAAAATCCCATGTATTCTATAAAACCCAGAGTATTCATCTATAGCATACAAAAATGGGCATGTTCTAGAAGAGAAAATTTGTGCAACGGTTCTGCACAGTATTCTATGCTTTCAAGCTTTTTGCCCTTCAGGGGCGGTGCCATTCTCTGAACTGTAATGCTCTGAGCATGTTCTGCTCACCATGGCAGCTTTCTGCTCTCCCCTTGTACAGATCATCCTCCCAGCATAGGGGGAGTTCAGCCCCCACAACTCGCAGCACCTTCCCACACAGCAAGAACCTGAAGGAGAGAGATGGCTTTCACCAGCTGCTGTGGGTTCTAATAGTGCCACCTCTCAGCTGCTGAAAGCCTGAGTTGCAGTGTGTTAGTGTGTCTGTGTTGCAGTGTGTTAGTTTATTGAGCCAAATGTTCTGTTATATAGTGGTATGTTCAAGTGTTCCCTGAGTATTACAGTTAATTTTCTTCCTTATGTTATGCCCTCCTACCCAAGTGTCCCTCAAGGAATTCCCTCCCTCCTCTCCGGATTTTTCCCTGTCTGTCAAGACAACCCGGCCCCTTTGCCCCATCCATCAGCCCAAACCCTACCCTTTGTTCCAGAAAGCTCCCTGTCCCTCACCCTAAGATCCAATCCCTATTCCAATGCTCTCTCCTCCCCTTGTTCTGATTTGTTGTAGCCCTCAAAACCACACCCCAAGAGGTGCTTATTGGTTACTATATGGTGTCCACCCCCTGTTTTGAAAGATTTTACAAACCCGTGCACAGGGGTGCTGGAGGTTCTTTTAACATCTGTTCCTTTTGGGAATTCTCACCTGCAGAACCTTCCCAAATCCTCTCCTGATGAATTTGCTGCGCTTTACACTGCAGAAGAGCTTCCTCTGCTTCCTTCACTCAGTCCTCCAGGGGTCTCTACTGCTGGCATTTGGCCTAGAGATTCTGACTCAGGCAAAACCCTAACCTAGTCATTTCTCCACTCTTGCCATTGTCTCTGGAGCATCCCAGAGCTAGGCAGGGCTGTGGAGGGCAGTGACAGTGACCCATGCCCTGGCATGTCCCAGCCCCCGGAGCCACACCTGTCAGGCCACAAGCCCCAGCCCTGGTCCCCACTGTGGCCTCAGCGGCTCCTGGGCATCTTAACCCTGAGTGCAAAGGCAGCCTCAGGAGCCCCCAGGGCGCTCTGGATCCAGGCTGCAGACACCCTAAAGCCAGCACTGAAAGGGACATGGATGGGGACTGCAGCTGGATCTTCCAGGGCTCACCACCCCTGACTGCCCTGTAAACGAGCCCAAACCTGGCATGCAGCACCTTGACCACATTTACCCTGCTCGCCCATCCTGGAACGTGGTATTCTCACATTATGCCCCAGCCCTTTGCAGAGAGTGACCAGCTCCCAGCTGCTCTGCTACACTGGCATTACTTTCTGTTTCCCAGCAATGAACTCAACGGATACGCTCATGAAAAACCTAGCACAACATTTGCTTCTCAGGAGCTCTTTGTCAAAAAACCTGCACTGCTCACTAGTTTTTGCACAGAAAAGGTGGACCTGACAAAGCATAAGGCACAGGCAGGGCTCTGGCATACGAATTTCTGAGCCACAGGATTCCACCCATTGTTGTTCCTAGCTGCTTTGCTGGTGTTTTAGAGCCAGTTCTGGACAGGGGCTGCTGCTGACAGGGTAGGAAAATTTGGAGAATTCAAGGTGCAGGAGACAAAAAAAACCAAGGGGGGAAACCCTTAGAAATACAGAGCACAACAGAAGTCCTTGGAGATGGTTCAATAGAAAATGCCACCAGCAGTGAGCAGAGCCCGAGGTTGCTCACTGCCACCCCAGGGGTTCCTCAGTCCCCGTCTGGTTTGTGTCTGATGCAGCCCTGCCTGGAAAGGGCTCCAGGCTCTGGTGTTCCCAGCTTGCTCCAGGCTACATTCTTAGCAGCACTGAAAGAAGAGGTGAAACAAAGAGCCATTTTCTGTGCTGCCTGCAAACTGTTCTCCTTCAGTGCCACTGCCAGAGATCATCCCTCTCTCAACTTGGCACTGTGCCTGCTGCATCCTTGTCCCTGTCTCTTGCATCAGCTCCTGCACATCATCAGCACTCGCTTTCCCACATCACAAACAGAGAGCTGTGTCAGAAGAACAAGGAGTGCATTTTCTTGGCCTTTTTAACAGACACAAGAAGCATGAATCCAAATAACTTTGTTGTTTGTTCTTGCCCTCCTTTTAGATAACTCTTTTTTGCTTTAATGCAAAAATCTTTTCCCACATGTATACAATGATCTGTAATTGGGCAGTTGCTTCAGACTGTCAGACACCATGCAAGTTTTCTCTTGCCTCTGATAAGGATTTGGTGAATTTTCCATTGGTCACTTGGTGGTGTCACCATGGGCTGAGCTTAGCGGCCGACTCTGCTGTCCCCAGGGGATGCATTGGGACGCCAAGCCCCTCAGGGCTGGAATTCGGGGTTGGGCGGGCTCGGAGCGCCCGGAGCCTGGGCCCGTGAGGAGCTGCTGCTGGCGCTGGCTGTGCTCAGCCCGCTGTGCCGAGCAGCCGCGGCCATGGAGACACAGGCGGGAGCTGTGGCCGAGGCCGGCAGGCGGCCCGGGCCGGCTCGCAGCTGCGAGGACGCCGGCAGCCTGTGGCCTGAGGCCGGGGCCGTGGCGGGCGGTTTGCGGGCAGGGCTTTTCCGAGCCGGCCGCAGTGTGCTGCCTCCCGTGTGGGCCCGGCTGTGGCAGAGGCAGGCGGGAGCGCGGCGGGGCCGGCAGCGGCGGGCAGAGGCCGCAGAGAGCAGCAGCCCGGCCGGGCCCGCTGAGGAGCGGCACGGAGCTGCCGGGCAGCCCTCGGCCGTGTCTGTGCGCACAGGGCAGGAGCAGAGCCCGCAGCAGAGACAAGAGCCGCGGCAGGAGCCGGCCATAGCGGCAGCTCGCCGTGCCCAGGGCCGCAGCCGCAGCTCTCCCCTGCCGGCCACAGCAGCAGCCGCTCGCCTCCGAGGCTCCGGCGCTTCCCGAAGACGAGGGGCCCGGCCCCCAGCACGCCCTGGAGCCCCGCAGCGAGAGCAGCCGCCGGCGTCGCAAAGGGCAGCGCAGAGGGTGAGGAGGAGGAGATGAGGCTCGCTCTGGGCCGCGCTGAGGCAGCTCTGCCCTGTCAGCCTTCGCCTTGAGCCCTTCGCTTCTTTTCCATGAGCCCTGATCGCCGTCCTTGGCCAAGGGCCCGCGCAGCCCTTTCCAGGGCTGCAGGAAAAGCTGCCTCAGTCACAGAATCACAGAATCACTGGCTTGGAAGGAACTTTCAAGATGATCGAGTCCAACCTATGGCCTAATACCTCAACTAAAGCACGGCACCGAGTGCCACATCCAGTCTTCTTTCAAAGGCTTGCAGGGATAGTGAGTCCACCAGCTCCCTGCAGGGGTCTGTCCCAGGAAGAACCAAGATAACACTGGGGCCTTCTGCCCCCTGGCGCTTGGAGCTCTGGAAGTTTGTCTTTCTGCTTAGGCAAAGGCCATGGAAAAGGACTGGGAAAAGTAATCACAAATTGAGTCGCCTACAGAGCTCTAAATTGATTGCGAGAATACAGAAAAGATAGAAAAGAAAGAAAGACAAACCCAAATGGCATCAGCAAAGTCTTGTGCATGACTACATAGCTGCAAAGGGTCTTCTCAGCCCTATTTCTTTGTATTTCTGGGAACCACAGAAATCTTGCTTGAGCCTCTGGGGAGATGGGTTTGGGAGATAAAAGTTCATGTCTTGTTTCTCCTTGGGGCAGCTCCTATTGCTAGCATCAGCTGAGCCTTTCTCCAGCCTGATGCCTGTTCTGATTGTTGCAGCAAAACAACTGATGGCAGACAGAAGACACTGACGCTTGCAGAGACGTGACTTTTTCCAGTGCCAGCTGTGAGTGGGAGTCAGAAGAAAAACTCCTGAAAGCACAACTCCATTGGAAGATTGCCTTCCTTTTCATTCCATAAAGAAGCTCTAGATCCACTTGTGAATTGTCAGTTGTTTATTAAGGATGGGAAGTTCTCTTTCATTATTTTTTTCATGTGATTTGGAAGTGGAGGAAGCTCTCATTCATTCACAAACTCCAGACCAAAGTGCCTTTGGTGGCAGTTTTTGCCCAGCCATGGTACTTGTGGATATAAGAAAGCAAGGGCAATAGTACTTGCAGCCAAAACCCAGCAAAGCTTGGCTCAGCCAAAACATCCTGGGGAGTTAGAGGCCTCTAGCTGTTCCTAGAAATCAGCAGAGTTCCAGCCAAATGATTGTGTAGCACTAAGTGCAGTCTCTTTGCCTGGATCAGAGCCTTGCTCAGCTGAAGAAGCAGAAGGATCAGCAAGGAGCTCCCAATAGCCCATCACATCATTTGGATTTTGCTCATTTTGTGTAAGTTTGCAACTAAACATGTGTTTACAGTTGAGCTAATGAGAGAAACAAAAAAGTTAATAGAGGCTTTATGGTAGGACCATGATATTCCACAAGAAGAATCACTGGTGTGCATTTCATTGGACCTCTCTAAATCCTATAAAAGTATTGTAGCCCTGATTTAAAATAGGCCGATATGAACCAACTTGGAAAGACAGAGACTAAAATGGCTTGCAGGGTTTTTTTTTAAGACTGAGAAAAACTACCCAAAAGATGTTGTTTTGTGACATTTTAGAATATACTACCTGAAAATTACCAACTGCAACAAATCAAGAGTTTAAAACGGCATGTTTACGTATATGAATAATTAAAACCACAAAACTGTGCAGATATGAATGCATGTTTTCATAAAAATCGTGAAATTATAGGCAAAAAAATACATGTCCTGAACTACAATGCAAAGGCAAGTAGAACTGTACTTGAATGATCTCTTTTTAGATTGCTGGAGTTTTTTCCTTGTGAAGAGGAGCTAGGGTATTGCTGAAGAAAAGTGGCACAAGCAGGACGGGGCAGCGTGCCGTGCTCTGTGCAGAGGCTGCCAGGGGCTGCTGGAAGAGCGCCCTGCTGCAGCCAGAGCCCTCCTGGCCTGGGGCCCGGGAGCAAAGGGCCAGGGCAGCCACCTCCTCCTCGTCCTGACCCTGCCACCGCTCCCTGCTGCTGCTGCTGCTGCTGCTGCTGCTGAGGGAAAGAGAAGACTCTTCTAAGGCCCCATGAACAAATGCACTTACACAGCCCTGGGGATGCCAGTGAAGGAAACCATGTGTCACATAATGCATGTGTGACCAGTCTCCAAACACCACCTAAACGTGGAATTGTTGCACCTCTCTAGGACAGGCAGAAATTTAAAGAATTAACTGGGGACTTGAGGGCAGAAGAGGCCGGAGGAGGAAAACAACTCTGAGGGGAAAAAACAGCATATCTGGAGGGGAAAACATCTCCAGCTGCTCAGAATTGGTCAAGGGAACATGTCTCTAATCCTCTCCTGAAAGGGATGCTTTTGGTGACCTTTGCACCTCCAGCTGCCTTGGACCAGAACCAGGAAGATGCAATTATGTAAATGTTAGATAGATCGATAGATAGATAGACAGATCTCATTACTAAAATCTCTCTTTACTGTCCTGTCTGCTGCTACACACATCAGAACTTGGTAGCCAGTGCCCTGCTCAACTACAATCCTGAGACTGCTCTCCTGTTGCCTCAAAAAACCACACTCTTGGGGAATCTGGAGCATGTAGGTCCTTACAGAATGCAATCAGACCCAGAGCATTGCTAGGAACTGCACTCTTTGTGCATCTGTGCTCGGGCAAGTTCTTCTCTTGGACTTGACCACACTGATGGTGCTGAAGTGGCTGGAGTCAGAAATGCAGCCCAGCCCCTCCCAGCTCCTGTGATCTCTGAGGAGCAGCTGGAATGCAAGGGCATTGATTTCCTGCTCAATTCCCAAACACAACACACACTGATTCCCTAGGCTGCAAAAAGGCATGAGCACTACTAAGCTCAAAGTGATCTCTAAGGCCATACTGGCTGGCCTGGAACCCCAACAGCTCATTCTGCATCAAGGTCCCTACACAGAATGATGTGTTCTCATGCAAAAACTGTATTCTCCAGAAGTGACACCTTGGAAATTAAAATTCTAGCAGACCCAGTCCCAGTGCTATAAAAGGGCAGAAAATAATGATGAAAAGAGCCTTAGTTGGGAGAAAAAGTAAATGAATAAGCCTCTTCCTCCAACCAAACAAAAAAAAAAC
>NW_026992470.1:0-71535 GCF_028769735.1 Zonotrichia leucophrys gambelii | reverse complement strand
TTAGGCCATGATCCTGTAACTATTGTCATACCAGTACAACAATGGTATTTTGAGTGGTGTTTTCAAAACAATCATGAGCTACAATCTGCTTTATCTTCCTTTACAGGTCAAATAGTATATCATTTATCTTCTGTCATGGTTGGACTCTGACACAATGCTAGTGCCTCTATGAGAATACCTTCTCTCTGGTGTCTGCTGTGAGATGTGACCAGGAATAAGCAAAGCAGGCTCTTGCTTAGAAATAAGCCTAGCAGGCTCTTGCTTAGAAATAAAGAAAACTTCATTAACTAAACTACAAGAAAAGAAGAAAACTACAAGGAAAATGAAAACCTTACAAAAGCATTTTCCTCCTCCCCCCACCAAATTTCTCAATGCAATACATTCTCCTAAATCACTAACTCTCAGTCTGGCACCACTCTTTAGAGTACTCAATCTTCAGTTCATGAAGAGGAGAGGAGTCCTTCTTTCACTATAGTCTTCTCCTGGAAATACATTTAAACTTCGTGTGCTTCTATGTCACTCAGCACGGCTCGGAAAGTTTTTTGCTATTGTGACACCTTCCTTCTGTGCTTAGTGCTTTCACTACTGTGCATGGACAAGAGCTGCTTCTAGAGTTGTCTTTCAAGGATGCCTTGTTTCACTCTAAAAAAGGCACAATCTTTCCTTCAGGACATCTGTCCCCTCTAGTTTTTCCACCCCCTGGGGCTGAGGGGTACCCACACTGAACCCTCCTGGTTCTGAGGCACTGCCTCCCCCTAAATGCAGTCTCTGTGTCACAGTGTGGTAAATAGGTATGATTCGTGCTGATAAGAATTGAAACGATAATTAATATTGATACAGTAATTAATATTCGAGAATAATAAAATAGTTAATAGTTAAAAGTTATAATGCCAAAGAAGAGAGGGAAAGGAGGGGCTCCACCCACCCCCCTTCCCAGCAGATGTTTTCAAGGACCACAGGAAAGAAGCTGAAGATACAGTTGCTAAAAATGACCAAGAACCTGGTTGGGTCCAAGAAAATGCTAATTATAAGGGACTTATTGCTTTGATATGTAGATGCAGTGATACGTTAGTCTTGGCTTACATTGTACTAGCTTGGTGCGCATGTGTAACCCAAAAGTGAATTAAAAGACAACGAAGAAGACTACAAGGCCTTCATCAGTGACGACCCCCAAAGACTTGTGCGACCACCAAACCCAGTGGTGGCGCATGCATGGTAAAGGTGGTAATCAAGGCGGAGACAGAAAAGTGACGAACAGAAAATGGGAGGAGATGGCATTGACACATGGCATATAAGGGGTGACTTTCACGTGGCAAGCTTGTACGTGAAGTGGCAAGGGTCAAGAACCCTGCCCTCCGTACCCCGTGGTTGTTTTGCTTATGCACTATTATTTGAACCAAATTATCCCTTATTTATATATTTTCTAAACTATTCAATTAAAAATTGTTGCTACCTTAAATATTGTTTGGGTTTTTTTATGAGATAATTGGGCAAACATAACAATTTGGTGCCGATACCCGGGAACTCTTTTAACTCCGGGGAGGTGGATAGCTTCTGGGAAGGAGCTCCCCACCAGACTTTTAAGGGGTCCCAAGGCTAGACCACTCTCCCTTGGGAAAAGAGAGTTCTTTTTACAATAACGCATAAGCAAATTAGTTATTGGAAGCGCGCAGGAGATGCTCCCATCAGAGTGCCGGCTTGTAGGAGAGAGAGTACCCATAGAAAATTGCTTTATGCACAAAGACCCTCGTGAGAAAAGGAGGCTGTGAGTATCACGAGGTTTTGGGTCGGGGGGCGGCTGTATGTGTGTGTGAGTGTGTGTGGAGTGTCTGAGACGGGGGCTGGGCAGTCCCGGACCCCTGAAGCAAGTGGGACCTCCCAGTACCGCGTTTTCACGTTCTCAGCGAGGAGACCGGCCGGGAAAGGAGAGAAGCGAAAGTGAATGAGTAGGGACCCCGGGAGGGTTTGACCCAGGGGGAAGGAGGGGATGCCTGGTCCAGGCACCTGTGGGAAGGTCCTTGGGCAGGAGAGATTGACCTCAGTAGGGAGACTGAGAGAGTGAGTGAATAAGTTCAATTTCCTTGGAGGGGTTGGTAGCAGGCAATTTAATATGTGATTAGATGGTGAGAGGACGGGGTTAATAGATTAAGAGGGAGAGAGAGGAGTAGAACAAGTAGATTGCAGAGGGAGACATAGGAGTGGAACAAATAGATTGAAAAGGCAGTGTGACAGAGTAATAAGTGAGGAAGTTGAGCCATGGGGTGAGTGTGGGAAACTAAGACTCTCCTAGTACCGGGGATTTCTTAGTTTGTTGCCGCCAGAAATGGGTCAGGGAAAAGGTAAGTTCCTTGACCCAGGGGCTGCGGATTGTGTGAAAAATTCGCAGCGGTTTGAGTTATCTGCGAACCGCGAGGGGAGTTCTCAGGGGGGGAGCGTTCCTCAGGACAGCCCACTGGGGATGTTAATGCGGTTTTGAGATGAATGAGAATCCCGAAGAAAAGAAAATCAAGAAATTCAGAAGGCAGTGCCTAAAAGACATAAGAAAAGTTTTGAGTGAGCATCAGAAAAAATATGAATCACCAGCAGAATGGTTAAAAAGAGACTTGCAATTATATTCAAGTATAGATATTAATACTGCAGTAGGGCAGGTTCTGTTAAAAATTTAGTTTGTGATCAGATCTTGCAGTGACATTAAGAAAAAGCTAGAAAAATTAGAAGATTGGCAGGACAGGGGACTGCAAGAGTTACTGAGAGAAGCACAAAGAGTGTTTGTAAAGAGAAATGAGAAAAAGCAGAAAGCAGATGCCAAAATTTTAGTGGCAGCAGTTCAAGAAATGCAAGCAGCTTTGAATACAGAAAAATCAGCAGGGAAAAACAAGCAGTAGATGTCAAGATCTATTTTTAGTAACAAAAGACCTGTGCATTTTTCCCGCCACAAGAAGAGACACTTAAAAAATTCTTACCCCACTTTGAAGAGTGCAAGACCCACCTGTTTTTATTGTCATAAAAAGGGGCACCTGCAAAAAAATTGCAGAAAAAAACAGCAAGATGAGAAAACTTCTCAGGAGAATCAGAGAGGGCAAGAGCTTTATTTAACGAAGAAGACCGAATTACACCCAGAAGAGGCCTTGATAATAAAGCTAAGAGTAGGTCCTCAGAGTGAAAAAGTCGTATTTTTAGTCAATACAAGAGTTTCTCGGTCGACAGTGACAAAATTACCCCAGGGATGTGAGATAAGTAGTGAGCAAGTTTCAGTAATCAGAATTACAAGAGAGGCTTTCCCTGTTCCTGTAATAAAAAGAGTGCGAATTGAAACAGATGACAAATTTAGAGTAAATGATTTATTGTTGATACCAGAGGCCGAGAATAATATCTTAGGCAGAGATCTAATAATAGCCTTAAATTTACAGATAAAACCCTGTGAAAGAAAACTTAAAATTTATTTTTTAACTGAAGAAGATAATTTAGAAATTAATAACACGGGTTGGCATTCAGGTAAAGTAGAAAAAGTTTAAGGTAAAGCAGTCTGATCCCCTTAGTCCCTCCTGGTCAGCACAAGCCTGTGAATTTTATGCATTATTTTGTACATTATTAATACTAAAAAGGCAAGAAAAGACTATTTATACAGACTCCAAATATGCTTTTATTGTAGTACATGTTTTTAGAAAAATTTAGAAAGAAAGAAGACTTATAAACACTCAAAGGAAAGAGTTAATACATGAGAGATTGATAATTTAGATATTTGAAGCTTTAAAAAGCTCAAAGAAAATAGCAGTAGTTTATGTAAAGGAACACCAGAGAGGGAGGGATATTAGAGTCAGAGAAATAATTTAGCTGATGAAGAAGCAAAAAAGAGCGACCTTAAAAAAAAGAGATACTAAAATCATGACCTTATTAAAAAAAAAAAAAAAAAAAAATCCAGGTTGATTTTATAGAATTACTTAAAGTGAGTTAGTAGAAATATTTGTTAGTTATAATAGATCAATTAACTCAGTGAGTTAAAGCATTTCCAGCAGCTTGGGCTACAGTTCAAACAGTAGCTAAAATATTGTTGAAACATGATTTATATTAACCCTGATTTATTAAGAAGGAACTAAGCATCCTGGAGTGGCTACGGACCGCAATTCCCCTGAGCTCAGAGGCAGAAGAACGCCAGTAGAAAAAGAATAAAAAACTTTCTGAATCAGTGAAAACAGCCTAAAAAGATTGAAGATCTCCTCAAAGATCACCCACCAGCAACATTATTAGAACTGATTACAAAACTGTAACTTTAAAAACTGAGATTGATAACACCTGTTGTTAAAAGAGCTCAGAGACAGGTAAAATGTTGAGAGTGTGGTAAACATGGTTTAGAGTGTCATCCCTAGATATGTATTGTTTGCACACTCTGCTTTAACTCATAGTAGAAAGTAACTAGGAGAGAAGAGAAAGAGAGACAATTAATTTGCTTGCTTTGCTATAGTTATATAATTAGTCAGCTAATTATAGAACACATTGCTAGTGAATTTTTTGAGATACCTTTGAGATTGGGAGATGGGACCCTTCCAGCAGCAGTGAGATTAATAGAGAACCTAGACTGATTAGTTTTTGCTATATTGGCTATAGCACAAATAAGAAAAAGAGCAACTTATAATATTATAGACCAGTGTTTCAAAATTAATAGTTGTTGTAGAGAAGTTTATATACCACATAATAAGCACATTACAGGAGCATATTGGTGCTGTGAGTTTGCCTATTAGAAGCAGTGACTTAATAAACTCCCCGCCCTTGAAGCAGAAAATAAATTTAAAAAATCTTATTGTGGTTGGCACATCCCTAAAATTTTAGAAAATACAAGTTTATAGTATTCTGGCTTCATCTTTTCCCCTGTTCTTTTCATTTAAATTATTTTTCATTTTAATTATTTCTTTTTAACCAGCTAGAACTGGGAAATGGCATTTAAAAAGAGACAAGCAAACTCTGTGAAGCTATAAGTACCAAAGAAACTAAAAGCACCAGTGACTAGATCCCGAGATATTACCTTTGCTACCGAGAAGACTAGTATCTCGGCCTTTAGTTGCAACCCAAGGGGCCTTGAGAAAAGTAGAAAAGTAAATTTCCTGAAAATTATTTTCACTGTGATCATTTTAGTACCCTAGACAGTTGGCCAAAGCCAGAAGGCCACACTGAACAGAGTTTTGACAATGAAAAAGCAAACAAAGCAAAAACCAAGTCCCAGCAATTTCAACATTTGTGGCTGTTGCTCTCAACCTGTGTATATTAAAGACAAGATGAAATCTGTGTTTGTAACACACCCATATGTTAGTTCTGCCTGCTACAATCGCAGCAGTGTTATAGATGTTTGTATTAAGGAAGAAAAGATATATTAGATAAAGAATAATTTGAAATATAATAGAATATAATAGACAAGCTCCTTACCCCCATGGTGATCAAATTTACCCTCAATATGAAAGATTTGTTTGTTTTAAAAGAGATGATAATGAAAAAAAATCCAAGTATAGGCATGAGAAATCGGGCACTAAAAAAAAAAATTGAAAGAGAAAATAAAACAAGAAAAAGAAACAAAGAGAAATAGAGAAAAGAACAGAAAAAAAGAGTCAACAGATTTAGCTGAATTGTATAAACAGCTAAAACAATATTACAAAGATTAAGATTTGCCAGCCTTGACTAAGAATCTGTTTGTGAAATTGATGCAAAGAATTGCTACAGAATTAGAATTATTAAATGCTAGAAAAGTTTGAAGCTGAAAAGAGACAACAAGAAAACCAAAATTCTGAAAAATATAAAAGATATCAGGGCACAACCTTTTAAATACAGCACGAATCATAATATTTAAAAAGAAAAATAAGAGATTTGTGGTAAATAGGTATGATTCGTGCTGATAAAAATTGAAACGATAATTAATATTGATACAGTAATTAATATTTGAGAATAATAAAATAGTTAATAGTTAAAAGTTATAATGCCAAAGAAGAGAGGGAAAGGAGGGGCTCCACCCACCCCCCTTCCCAGCAGATGTTTTCAAGGACCACAGGAAAGAAGCTGAAGATACAGTTGCTAAAAATGACCAAGAACCTGGTTGGGTCCAAGAAAATGCTAATTATAAGGGACTTATTGCTTTGATATGTAGATGCAGTGATACGTTAGTCTTGGCTTACATTGTACTAGCTTGGTGCGCATATGTAACCCAAAAGTGAATTAAAAGACAACGAAGAAGACTACAAGGCCTTCATCAGTGACGACCCCCAAAGACTTGTGCGACCACCAAACCCAGTGGTGGCGCATGCATGGTAAAGGTGGTAATGAAGGCGGAGACAGAAAAGTGACGAACAGAAAATGGGAGGAGATGGCATTGACACATAGCATATAAGGGGTGACTTTCACGTGGCAAGCTTGTACGTGAAGTGGCAAGGGTCAAGAACCCTGCCCTCCGTACCCCGCGGTTGTTTTGCTTATGCACTATTATTTGAACCAAATTATCCCTTATTTATATATTTTCTAAACTATTCAATTAAAAATTGTTGCTACCTTAAATATTGTTTCGTTTTTTTGATGAGATAATTGGGCAAACATAACAACAGGAAAAAAAAATGGTTCAGTCTATGGCTACACAAGAAAAGTCAAGCCAAAAGGCTACTCTATCATCTCTCCCCTCACTCAAGAGTCTTCTCTACTTTCTTTGTGGCTAATCCCTTCTTATCTCTTATCTCTCTTCTCATTCAGCTTCAGGAGGATCAGCATTTGCAAGGTCTCAATCATGCAAGAAAAGAGTTAAAAATTTCAGTCTCTGCTTGTCTTAGAGCTCCAGAACTCCCAGGCTGCTCTGGCCGGGCACCTCCTCGCCGCACTCCCCCCTTCTCCTGGGCCGGCCGCTATCAAATTCAGATGCCGGCTCTCCCTCTCTCTCTCTCCTGCGGGGGGGGGGAATGGCTGCCCGATGTGTCTTGGTGCTCCTCCACCCTTCCATCCTCAAGGGTACCTTCACCCCCATCTCTGTCCAGGCCCAGGCCTACCACATGGCTGCCCCTCCCCCACCCAGCAGCAGCAGCTGGACGAGAGAGGGAGATCTGACTTCTTTCCCTCGAAGTCTCAAGAGAGATTCCCAGGGCCGCAGCTCTGGTTTTTAACTCCTGTGTGTTCTCAGAGGTGTGTCCAAACCTCACTGGCTACATCAGGTGCCAATATTAAAATCTGACCACCCATTGGTTTGACTACAGCATCCCAGAATTCCCATTTCCCCGTCAAACCAGCACACCTTCTCATCCTATTTTGAATTTCACTAAGAGGATTCCTTTTCAGGGCAAACAACTTTGCTCTTCTGTGCCAGGGCAAGCTGTGACAGTTTTTACAGATGGATCAGGAAGAACTGGAAAAGCTGCTGTAGCCTGGAAGAAAGATGACCACTAGGAACATGAAGTAATGGTTCAAAAAGGGTCTCCTCAATTAATTGAACTTTGTGCCATACTCTTAGCCTTATTTCCTAGTTCCGTAAATATAGTTACTGATTCTGTTCATGATGCTAATTTAGTAATACAGTTGTATCAAGCTGTGTTGTATAATGTAAAGGAGAAACCATTATTTGTTATGTTGTTGAAATTGTGGACTGTTGTTCATAATCAAAAACATTCTTATTTTATTATGCATATTTGTAGCCATACATCACTACCTGGATTCTTTGTTGAAGGTAATCCCTATGCGGATTCCCTTGTGGCTGCCTCAGCAGTAAAAATGGTGCCTAATGTGTTATAGCAAGCTGTTCTATCTCACCAAATTTTTCATCAGGGTGCTCAGACACTACAGCAGCAATTTAAATTATCACATAGTGACGCAAAGTCAATTATTTCTTCTTGCCCTCATCGTCATACATCTCATGTTTCACAATATTACGGTACTAATCCTAGAGGCTTACTCCCTTTGCAAGAATGGCAAACAGATGTTACAAAAATGCCTGAATTTGGCTGTCAAAGTATGTTCATGTTACAATTGATACCTTTTCTCATGCCATGGTTTCCTCAGCACTGGCAGGTGAAACATCTCGGGATGTTATTCATCATTTTGCCACACCTTTTCTATGTTAGGCCTTCCATCACATGTAAAGACAGATAACAGTCCAGCATATGTTTCAAAGAAATTCCAGGTGGTTTTTTGTGCCTGGGGTGTTGATCATTCCACTGGTATTCCTCATGCCTCAACAGGCCACGCAATTATTGGACGTGATCATGGTGTTTTGAAGTGCTAGGTACATAAACAAAAATGGGGAATGCAAAGGGAATCGCCTCAAGTGAGATTAGACAAAGCCATTTATGTCTTAAACTTTCTGCGTCCTTTACCTGACTGACATGTGTGTCCTATATTCTATCATTTTCCATCTTTGAATACAAAACAGCCAAGCTTTAAGAAAGGTATTAAGGTATGGGTAAAAGACTTAATCACAGAAAGGTGGACTGGCCCAGTGGAATTAGTAACATGGGGAAGAGGATATGCATGCATTTTAACAGAAAATGGACCTCGTTGTGTCTGTGTCCATTTAGTTAAACCTTATTTGGAGCACAAACAAAAGGACAGGATGGGTAGTTCTACAGCGGACGCAAAATGAGTAGGTAATTGTGTTGATTATTAGGTGGATGGAAGCATGGAGCCTCAAGGAATGTATGGTAAAGATAGTAATTCAAGACAGAGTAATAATGGTGACTAGGCAGATGACTTGGTCTCTGATTCTGTGTGGGAGAAAGTTATTTGATTTGAGGTGAAGGTGTCATTCTGCTACAAATGTGTCATCTGAAAATTGTGAGGTCTGTAACAGTATTTGAAGATCTGTTTTTATGGCCTTGTTTATATATGAATGTTAGGATTGTGAGGGAGTGTGTTGTGGAGTTGGAAGAAGTTGGTTATCTGTAAGTGAATGAAGAATGGATCCTCTGTCTGCTTGGATTATTGCAAGGACCCTGCAAAAGTCCTTAGCAGTTGTGTTTCTGGGTCAAATACAAAAAGGGGGAGTTGTAGGAAAGGCATTTTGTGCTGTTCTTGTGCGTCAGTAAAGGCTTCTTAAAGATAAGGAAAGCCCCGTATCTCTCCCAAGGAAGACACCGAGGCTGCCACCAGAGAGACATAATGAAGGAGAGAGAGATAAAAGATATGGACTCTAGCTGGGTCACAGAATGACATGGCTCCTTGTACACCTACTGAGAACTTTGTTTCTCTCTTACGACCAATGGGCACTGAATGTGTCTTTTAAGTAAATGTAAATATCTTGAAAAACTATAAAAAAACTATAATAAATCTCTCTTTTACACCCTTCTGATGGAGTTGTGGTGTTTTCTGCAGTGTCGCGCTCTACAGCGGCACCCCCACAGTACCCCAAACCAACCCCTTCCTGAGGTCCCCCCTCATCTTCTCCAAGTGTCCTCTCCCTGAACCCCCATCCTTCCTCCGGGTTCCTTTCCAAACGCCTCATCCCTGCGCCCCCTCGCCCTCACTGGGGTTCCCCTGCCCCTCCTTGACACCCCCCCCAGGTCCCTCACTGTCCCCTGGTGTCCCCCCCTCCTGCAAAGGTCCCACACTCGGGGATCCCCCAGTGGGCACAGTCCCCCAGGGGCACAGGTGGCACTCGAGGACCGCCTGGTGCTGAGCTGTGCGGTGGCTGCAAGGACAGGTCCTCTGTCCTCCTGGCACCGGGAGGGCTCAGGGGCACTGCCAGGCACCGGCCCCCACCTGTAGCTGCGCCATGTTGGGGAAAATTACAGCAGCCAGTAGCGATGCCAGGACAGCGTGGCTGAGTGTCCTCCTGAATGTCACCGTCCTGGGTGAGCAGGACCCTCAGGCTGGGGGTGACTCCACCCACAGCACCCCTATCCCACCTGGCCCAGTGCCCTCAGCCCTGTCTCTCTCCCGCAGTGCCCATGGCAAATGCCACCATCACCCCTGGTCCCCTGTCACACCAGGTGCATGCAGGTGATGCCGTGACCCTGCGCTGCTCAGAGCAGGTGGGCTCAGCACTGTCACCTGGCTGCACAAGGGGCACGAGGTGGCTCGGGGTCCCCTCCTGGAGCTTGAGGACATCGATGTGAGACATTCAGGCACCTACAAATGCGTGGCCACCTACCAACTGGGACAGCATGGGCACTGTGTGTTCAAGGCACTCAGCCCTGAGGTGGTCCTGGAGGTGACACCTGGCTCACACTGGGTCACAGGTGGCATCACGCAGGGTCGCCGTGATGTTCAGGACTCCCAGGGTCCAGGGTGTGTCCCCTCTGTCCCCAGCAGTGGCTGTGAATATTGGCAGGAGCCTCCTGTTCCTGCTCCTGCTCATGGCTGTCATCAGGGGCTGTCAATGGTGGCACCACGGAGTGAGTGACAATGGAGGGGATGGGGGTCCTGGAGTGAGGAAAAGCCCTCAGAGTGGGGAAAGAGATTGGCAGCACCCAGGTCCCCTGAGCTGGGGGAAACTGAGCCCACAGTGACCTTGGCTGGGCGTTCTAGGAGAATATAGAGGGTCTTGGTTCTGCTCCAGGGCCATCCAGAGTGGGCTTTGAGGAAAATTGGGATGGCACTGGGACGTCCCGGAGGGCTTGGAGAGCTTCCATAGGGCTGTACAGAGATGTTGGGGATCATTTTCAGGTCCTAGGAGTATTCGGGGATCCCTGCCAGAGCGGTGCCTGGAGATGGCCACAAGCCCTGTGCCGGAGAGGAAGGGCCATCCGTGTCCTCCTGCCCGTCTGCTGCTGGCTGCAGTGCTGAGGGCTCCCTGGTGACTCTGGATGGAGCTCCTCTGGAGCTGCTGTGGGGCTGCGGCGCTGCTGCCGGCAAGCTTGGCCAGGCTGGGTAGACCCTGAGGGGCTTAGGCACTGCTAAGCCCTGAGCAATTGGCTGGCAGAGGCCATAAGCAGCCCCCTGGCAGCTGCCTTGATCCCGACAGCCAGCTGCCCTGGCGCTTCCAGGTTGGTGGCGGGTTGGAGGGGCGCCCTGGAATCAGGCGTGGAACCCTGGTCCTGGCCTTTCAGAGCTGTGAGGCCAGCTGTTGTGGAGCTGGGGGGGTGCCCTCCCAGTGCTCCAGACTGGAGCCCCCCACCCCTCAGCCTTAGGCATTGAGCTCCACTGCCTGATAGCCAAGTCTTGTTCCTGTTGCTGTGGGGGAGGCCGAGCTCTGTGGCTTTAGGCCCCATGGAGCCAGAAGAGCAGCAGCTTTGAGCCCACAGGGGCCACAGAAAGGCCCTCCTGGACCACGGACATTCCTGTCCTTCCCAGGCCAGGGACACATGAGAATGCAGCGGGCACCTTCAGGGTGCCATGCTGGCTTTGCACTGGACCACCTCCCTGTGCTGTGCACGGCTGGCTCTTTGCTTTGCTGCTCTCGGCCTTGTGTCGTCGTATTCCTTTGGCTGCCTGCAGCCAGGGGCAGCCCTATCAGGAGGGTGAAAGGCCCCGTCTCCAACATCTCAAGGGGGAAATGGAGCTCTCCTAGCCCTCAGCCTACGCTGTAAGCAGAGCAGAGCCTTTTCCCCAGCCCCGTTGGCTTTCTGCCTGCTTCTGGCCCCTGGCCACCATGACCCACTGCACTCGCTCTGAGTCACCTACAGCATGCCTGGTGCCTCTTGATTTGCTGACCCTGGCATGTGAGGCTCACTGAGGGAAAGGTGGCTGTCCCAATGCTGAGGGCACACGTGGCTCACTGAGCAGACTTGAGGCTTCCCCAGCAGCTTGCAGGTGCCTTATGTGTCATGTTACAGTGCTTGTGCTCCTGCCTCTTCCTGTCCCTCTTCTCACCCTCACCCAACCTGCACCCTCTGACCTACCTTCAATAAACCCTGTTGCATCAGACACGGTGTCAAGAGCCCTCCTTCGGCTGCCGGTCGAGCGCACGTTACAACCTCCGGGCCTGCGAGCAAGGTGGGCTGGGGAAGCTGGTCTCTCAGACCAAGAGGGAGCGGCTCTCAACAGCACCTGCCCGTGGACATTCCCCGCACCACATAAAATCATCTCCAAGTTTAGCTAGTAAGCTAGTAAGGTATAAACCATTAATTGCCTGGAAATCTGGCAGTAATCTCTAAGTTCCATTAGGTTTCTTTATTGCTAATCTAGGAGTATTAAATTTTGACTTCCATTCTTCCAACAGTCCTGATGTCAGGAATTTATTGATTAATGGTTCTATTCCTTTCATTGCTTCTAATCTTCAAGGGTATTGCTTTCTGACTACTGGCCCAACTCTCGTCTCTAGCTCAATTTCAATATGGTCTGCTCGTTTTGATTTTCCTGGGCTATCAGTATCCCATCCTCTTGGCTACACCTGATTCAATACTTGCTCTAACTAGTTCTTCTTGTTTGTTGGTCTGGTGTCAATTGTCAGTGCTACTGCTAAAACCGCTCGTTTGTCTTCAGGTACCTTCCATTGAAATTTTCTTTTTCTAAACGGAACTGTTGCTTCTAAATTTTCAAGCAAATCCCTGCATAGGACAGATTATGTGAGTTTGGTAAAGATAGAAACTGATGTTTTCCCATTTTCTTCTTGATTTTACATCAAAGTGGTTTCAGGAAGAATGCATTTTCTGGCTGCCCTATAGTTGCTCCTATTGCTTGAAGACAGTTTTCACTTTTGGGTATCAGTGCTTGATTCAAGAGTGAAAATATGTCTCCACTATTTCTTAACATTTCAACTTCTTCATCATTCTTTAGCTGTATTTTAAACAGTGGCCTGCTAGGGTAAGAATTGCCAGTCTCGGTCATTTCTTATCATCTAGAGTGGCTGCAAGAGCTTTGTGTACTTTGTCTGCTAACTCTGGGCACTGGCTCTATTTCCAGTGTCCTGATTTCTTATAAGATGCACATTGATTTGGCCCCAGCTTGGTCTGTGGTTTCTTTGAACCTCCTCTGCCTCTGCTATTTTCGCCCCTGCCTCTGCTTCATCTACGCCTCCGTCTGTCCTCTCCCTGGTGCCAATCCAGAGCTGCCACCATGGCTGCAGGGATCTCTTTTGCTTTTTTCCCCCTCTTGATTATCATACGCTTTCTATGCTTTTCTCATTCATGCTCTTAAGTGTCTCTTTAGAGGCTCTTTCAGCTTCTGATGTTTCTGCCTGATATCTGGGTTGGAAATCAGGGAACCCCACTGCTGCTTTCCCATATCCCACCAGGGATCCAGGGCTGTACCTTTACACGCAGCTGCTCAGAGCCTGTCCACAAAGTCAGTGGTTGACTCATCCTGTCCCTGTGTAACATTATCTATTACTGCCCAAGTTATTGCTTTTGGAATGGCATTTTTTAATTCCAATGTGACTATGTCCTGGTATCTTGTTAACATTGCACAGCTGCCTGCATCGTTTGCATCCCACAAAGGGCTTACAATAGGACACAGCTGGTCCACTGTACCTTGTAAGGCTCCACTAGCAATTTGTCTCTGCACACGTGCTCTGGCCACCTTGATCACCAACTGTTTTGCTGGTTTGGTTAGCTCTGTCAACATGAAATCAGTATCACCTCAGTCTGGCTCTTGACTCTTGACTATGAACTCCAATCTTTTTGCTACTTTGCTAGGGTTTTCTCTATCCGTTTTAACTTTTTCCCACCAACTGTTGATGTCACTAGTAGAAAAGCAGATGTTCACTTACATGGCTTCTCCTGGGGGACTCAAGACTTGCCTTAAGGGGGTGACTAAAGGCAAAGCTTTCTTGGTTTTATTCCTTGTGTTGCTTGTCACTGGGGCTCTCTGAAATTGTCCCCCCACCTGGATTATTCATCTCATCCTCACTGCCATTTGGCTTTCATTCAGGGGGCAGAGTGGTTGCCTGAGGGGGAGTGTACCTGAGCTGGCCTGGGCTAACTCAGCTGTAAGTCTTGGACACCTAGAACACAATCTTCCTGGTGCATTTGAGCCAATTTCAAACATCTCTGACTTATGCTGAATGCTGAACGACATCTCTTTCTTTTCTGCTTCTTATCTCTTTCCAAAGTTAGGACTAAAGGTCCTGTGGGGCCAAATCAAAGCCACATTCTTTCTGACACTCAGCTTTATTCTTCAGGTTGAAAAAGATGTCTGCATATATCACAGGATCTCATTTTTCGTCTTGTGTTAAAAATAACATCAAGTGTAACAATGGATCATAAAGTTCCATTGGGGGTCACTTTTCACCACTTTCTAATTGATACCAAGCCTACTATTGGGTAAGAGTATTTCATCCGATTACCTCTCCTTAGATAATTGCCCTCTGGGATTCCTGCCAAATCTTTCTCATTGCTAAATTACATTCTAGGGGACTCTTTTTAATACCATCTTTACTTCTTGTCTTATTAATTCTTCATGCTATCTAAATTTCCCAAGTTATCAGGATGTATTAGTACTTCTCTTTTCCTTCTCTTTATCCCCTGTAGACTACACTTAACACACACGGGCTGACTCTGAATCACCCAGCACCAATATTTTTTTTATAGTCTTAAAAAGCAATGAAAAGAAAAGGATTCCAAGTGTGGTAAATAGGCGTGATTCGTGCTGTAAAATTGAAACCGTAATCAATATTGATACAGCAATTAATATTTGAAAATAATAAAACATTTAAAAGTTGTAATGCCAAAAAAGAAAGAGATAGGAGGGCTTGCACCCCCCTCCCTGCAGATGTTGAAGGACAGGAGGAAAAAGCAAGAGATAACAGTTTCTAAAAATTAACAAAAAGAAGGAACAATCTGGTTGGGTCCCAGGAAAATGCCAGCTGTAAGAGATTTATTACTTCGATGCTTAAATGAAGTATTATGTTAGTTTTGGCTTTCATTGTACTGCCTTGATGCGCATGTGTAACCCAAAGGTGAAATAAAGGACATAGATGAAGAATAGAGGCCTTCATCAGTGACGACCCCCAAAGACTTGTGTGACCACCAAAACAAGTGGTGGCGTATGCACAGTAAAGGTGGTGATGAGGGCTGAGGTAGAAGTGTGATGAATTGAAAATGGGAGGAGATGACATTGACACATGGCATATAAGGGGGGAATCTTCACTTGGCAAGCTCCTAGGTGAGATGGCAAGGGTCCAAGAGCCCTGCATTCCATACCTCACGGTTATCTTTTGCTTATGTGCTATTTTTGGAATCAAATTATCCCTTATTTTTAGCCCAATTATATTGTTAATATTTCAAGTGTATCCAATTTTATATATTTTCCAAACTTTTCAATTAAAATTGCTGCTACCTCTAATATTGTTTGGTTTTTTGATGTTGGGATAATTGGGCAAACATAACAATATGGAAGAACAGGCCTGGGAGCCTCCCTCATGGCTGCTTACCACACAGCTAATCTTTGAGACAGGTGCTTCACCTTTTATACCTCTGGGGGTTGCATCAGCCAACCCTGGCCCCTCCCAAAGTCTGTCAGTCAACTCTTCTTTGCCGTTTATTGGTGGAGATTGCTTTCCCGCAACTTGATTGGTGGGTCAGGTGTTGTCATGCTGGGCCCTCCAGTAGCAACGAGCTTTTTCATTCTCAACTGCCCTGTAGGAGGGGCACACGTACACGCCTTCCTTTTACCTGTCCTAATTAACCCAGGCTGCCCAGTGGTGACAATACAGAGGATGGGGAAAGGGGACTGTGAGGAGACCAGAGGGCATCTAAACAATAAACTACAATAACATACCTACACATCAATAAAGCTTCTCTTAATATTCACACGGTATTCATTCCTTAATTGTTAGGGCAAATCATCTCATTATTCATCTAGAGCAATTTTTATTTTTATTTTTACATTTTCCTACTGTTATTCCTACTCCCATATCTTTACCTGGGAGCCCCTTAATTTCAAAATTTTAATAATTCAGAGGGAAGGGGTTTATATTTTCCATTTCCAGAGAAGCTCCTTCCTTCCTTAACAGACACCTGTCTTTCAAACCAAGACAGAGCCCCAAAAATCCCACAATGATCTGCGCAACAACATGACCGGGTCCCTCCTTCCTGAGCCAAACAGGGCAGAGCTGAACAAACAAAAACCATTTCTCCTGGTTTAACGAAAAAGCTGCATTTTGGGTCCCATACGAGGGACAGTGATGCTGTGGCCCCTGGTACTGGGGGAGGGAATGGGGAGCTCCTGGGGATACTGGGAGCACTGGAACGGGGAGCTCTGGGCAGCCCCACATGGGACCCCACACTCATGCCCCCCCCCAATTGCACGGTGGGCATCCATGGGAGCTGGGGGGAGGACACACAGTGGGAGGTGCCCTCAGGCAGGGATCTCCAGTGTCACAGCATGTTCTCGTAGATGTCACTGGAGTCCTGCCATTGTCCCCAGTGTGGTGCAGCTCCAGGCAGGGCCAGTTCCAAGCGGTGCCCTGAGCCTGGTACAGAAATGGACGGTACCTCCCTGTGCCCTGTGCAGCTCAGCACAAGCGTGCGCTGACACACCACAGCAACCGCGGAGGTGACACCAGGAAGAGAGTGGGGAGCAGGGGCAGGGAGCCAGTGGGCATGTGAGCAGAGAGAAGGAGAGAGAGGAGAGGAAGAGAACCACAAGGGAAGGAATGGAGAGAGGGGGGATGAGAAGGGGACATGAGGGAGGGGGGAGGAAGGGAGGGGCAGGGAGGAGACAGTGGAGGGAGAGGAGAGGAGGTGGAGAGCTGCGGGGGGGGGGGCTTGGATAG
The DNA here is from genome assembly GCF_028769735.1 of Zonotrichia leucophrys gambelii. Classification (NCBI taxonomy): domain Eukaryota; kingdom Metazoa; phylum Chordata; class Aves; order Passeriformes; family Passerellidae; genus Zonotrichia; species Zonotrichia leucophrys. The sequence goes on along the minus strand of NW_026992470.1, from coordinate 54,929 downwards.
GTACCCCAAGGAAGGATGGGGGATTTAATGAGGGGACACATGGAGCGGGAGATAGGACGACCCCAGTGTGGGTATGGAGACCCAGAGAGGGGATGGTGGGACTTGGGGACTGCGGGGAGACAGCAGAGAGGGGTGGGGTTCACTCAGAGATGGGTGAATGGACCCAGTGAGGGATGAGGGGAACGGGGCAGTACTAGAGGTACCCAGGCAGGGCACCCAAGCAGGGCGTGGAGGGTCCCCATGCCCATCCCCGCACTCACAGCACACCGTGATGCGGAGCCGGGTGCTGCTCTTCCGCATGCCCCCCCCCCTTGGAGCGCACCTCGAAGCTGTAATTCCCTGAGTGGGAGACCCCCACGGCGGGCACCAGCAGCTGCGGGGACCCCTGCGAGCCCCCCAGCACCCGCCCGTCCCGGTAGAACACGTGCAGGAGGGGGCTCGGGGCCGCAGGGGGCTGGGGGTGCTGAGGCAGCTGAGAGTCAAGGGGAACCCATTGGTGGGCTCAGAGTGAACTTCCAGCACCGGCACCGTGAAAAGCTCTGGAAACGAGAGCGGAGGGAGATTTGTGTGCCTGAGTAAATATGAAGGGGCTGTGGTGGGGGTTAGAGTGGCAGCTGTGGGGGGGTTGGAGCGGCAGTTGTGGAGTGCTCAACGTGCACTGTCACTGTCACTGATTCTGACTTCTCCCATCCCCATTAAACCCTGGATTTCACCCAGCCCCTGCAGCTGTAGCAGCCGCTGTGTTGCAGCTGCAGAGGGGACAGGGACAGCTCGGTCCCATCGCAGAGCTCCTGAAGTTTCTTCTCCTCGTGGTAGAAGGACACTAAGCTGAGCGCGTTGTCCCTCCAGCGCCGGCAGCGCAGTGTCACCGTGTCCCCCTCCGGCAGTGCTCGCGCTGACACCTGCAGTACCAATGGGGCTGTGGGACACGGGGGTCCTGTTACACCTGGCGGGTGCCAATGCCACCACGACCCCCATATTGGCTCACATGCAGCACACCAGGGATCCCCAAATCAACAAACAGGGTCTGCCAGCACTGGGATGCTCTGGGATGTCCCCAGAGCAGGGAACAAGCTCTGGTCACACAGGAGGTGACCAATGGAGCAGAGCCCCCCCAGAGCCCCGGGGTCAATGCTGGTGCCAGGATGGGGACACCCAAACCCCCCTCACCATCTAACACTCTTACAGGAGGTCTGAGCCCAGTGCCGGGTCTCTCACATGTGTAGTTGCTTTTCTCAGTGACAGTGAGGTGGTTGTATTTCTCCTGCCCCCAGCGCTGCCCATCCTGGTACCAGGTGGTGACACCAGTATTCCCGGAGCCCTGGCAGGTCAATGTCACCTGGTCCCATGGCACTGCTGGCCTCCAAAGGGGCTCCACGAGGAGCTGGGTGATCTGGGCACCTGTGGGTAACAGGGGACACCAGCCTGCCAGGTCCAGCATGGGGCTGGGGACAGCTAGGTGGGACCATGGCATCCCCCAAGGAATCACCAGCAAGGCCAAGGGTCTGGGCTGGAAGGGAGAAGGGACAGGGCTCAGTGAGTGTGGCACCATGGGGACAGTTGTGCACAGGGGAATGGTTCATAGGGGCTGCCCCTGAACTGTTCCCCTGGGGAAATTGGTGTGGCACAGATGTCTCAATGGGGACACTGTGCTAGCACAGGTCTCCCCCGCCAGCCCCATAGCCTCTGTCTCCATGGCCCATCCACTGTGCTCGTCTTCTTCTCCCTGTCCCTGCATCTCTGCATCCCTGTGTCCCTGTCCCCACAGCTGCCCCAGTTCCAGGATGCCTCTCCCAACATTCCTATGCCTCCAGCCCTGTTCACCCTCTCCTGTCCCCACGGCCACCCCGTGACCCCGGTCACTTCATGCATGCTCTGGCTCTGCTGGCATTGGAAACCTCAGGGAACCCTGCAGCTCCCCTCTGCTCCCTCCTAATCACTCTCTGCCTCACCAGCGCCCATCCCCGGGGTGCTACCAGTGCAGCCCGTGCCCAGGGCACTCACCCCACAGGAGCAGTTCCACCTTCCCAGCCATCCAGGTGTCCCCAGCCATGTGCACTGGCTGTCACTCACTGCTGTGGCCACCGCTCCCCTGGCTGGTGGCTATTTGGATGAAGGGGAAGGAAGCGAGGTCACATCTCGTCCCCATGTGTAGGTGGCACCTAGTGGGGACAAGGTGGCCACAAGCTGGGGACAGGCTGTGGGCAGGGTGGGGACATGCTGGGGACAAGGCTGTCTCTGGGTCAGTGGGACATGGGCTTCCCAGGAGCAGGGGGGCTCAGGGTGTTTGGGGAGCCAGGGATGGGTGTCCAGGGAAATTGGGAGTCCAGGGAATGGGGGTCCAGGGAATGGGGTCCATGGGGAATTGGGGTCGTGAGGAGGAGGAGTCACAGGGGATGGGGGTGCCATGGGAATGGGGGTCCCCAGGCCTGGGGGGACTCAGGGATGGGAGTCCCAGGCGAGCCTGGGCTACAGGGATTTGGTGTCATGGTTTCGGTTTGCTAATTTGAGATATTTCAGTTAATGTAATAATTAGTGTGGGGGGGTTAGTGTTGGTTAATTATTAGTGGATTTATCAGAATGTATTTATTTCTTTTTTGTTTTGAGATGAGACTAGGAGAAAGGTAAAGTATATTTTAATCTTTAAAAGGGTATATAAGCAAATTTTTTAATTGTAATAAATTTATTAGTAATAAATCCCTCATCAATGGATTTTTGTGCCAGGGATGGATGCAGGGGGAATGGGGGGACCTGGGAGAATCAAGCTCCCGGGGAAATAGGGATTTCAGGTCATGGAATGAATGGGAGAGGGTTCCTTGGGAATGGGGTCCTGGACCATGGAGTTCCTGGGCAATGGCAGCCCTGGGATGGGGGTCCCAGGGAAGGGGAGACAGAAGGAATGGGGGTCCCATGGTCAGCTTCCCAGGGGAATGAGTTTGCCAGGGATGGACAGTGACGGGATGTGCATGTGGGTCACAGCTCCTTCCCTGGGTGCCTCAGATTTTGGGAAGATTCAGGGGCTAGAGCTGCCTGCTGGGTTGCCCGTGATTTGGGGGGCAACAAGAGGGGATTCAGAGGTGCTCTGGGTCTGTGCCACCACAACCTCCAGGGGCATTTCCCGTTCTTCATTTCCATTTCCTTCCTTTTATCCCTCAATTTCACAACCTCCCAGTTCATGCCTTGATGATCCTGGGGAGCTCCTGAGCAGGGAACGAGTTGGGGGAAGCCCAGGGTGGGGGAAGCAGGGGTGAGGGGTCTGCAGGGAGGGCTGGGGAGGCTGTGGGGGATGCAGGAGTGCAGCTTTCCCTCTGCCTACACTTTCACTTTCTCTCTCCTGCAGCAGAAGGAACAGGCTGTTTGTGCTGAGTGGCACATGGGAGGAGGGTTCTGCCCTGGGGGGGGTAAATACAGGGGGCTCCTGTCCTGGGGGGATCCTGTCCCAGGGGGGACACATGCTGGACAAGGGGCTCCTGTCCTGGGGGATGGCAGCTCCTGGTGTTCCCAGACTTCTCCATTCTTGCTCGTCCCCTGCAGGATCTGAGCCAGCAAGAGCAGCTGGGGAATGGAGCCCCAGGCAGGAAGGAGCTCCCAAACTCCTGCTCCTTGAAGCCAGTGGCCATCCAAGGGTGGGGCCCAACCATGGCCCAGCCCCACTGCACAGGGATGGCCATTGCCCAGCCCTGCTCTGCCCAGCCCCAGGTGGCAGCCAGCACCTGAGGATCCCCCCTGCCCCCTTGGCTTTGATTCTGACAGCCTTAGAGTTGCTGCAGAGGTGAGAATTCTGTGGGGGGAAAAGGCCTGCCTGTGGTTTGCTCAGCTCTGCAAGAAGCACAAACCTCAAAGAGAGCCCAAGCAGTGGCTCTGTGAGGGCCTTTGATGGTTTCCAGAGCAGGGCTGGCTGAAACTGCCCCTACAAGGGCAGCTGTGTGGGAACGAGTCTGGAAATGCAGCAACTGGTCACTTTGTCCTTCTAGGCAAGCGACTGGGAGAGACTTGAAAATCCTGCAAAGACAACAACGACCTGCTCAGCAATCTGACCAGGACCCTCCTCCTCCTTCCTGTCTCAAACCTGCAGCCCTTTAGAACATCCCAGAAAGTATTTTTGGGTGCTGGTTGAGTTGTGAGACAAGAGAGAAGAGGATGGAAATGTGGAGCAGGGGGTTTATCTCGCAGCCGTGGTGGGGCTGTGGGCAGGGACCCTGTCTCGATTCCAGGTGTCCCCAAAGCTGCTCTATCCCTGCCCTCCTCACCTGCACAGGGCACAGGGAATAGACAGGGCTCTGCCCCACACCTGCTGCGCCCCTTCCAGGGTATCCCTCCACTTCCCGGAGCTGTGGGGGCCTTACCCTGGCAATGCTTGATCCCGACACATCACGACAGTGGCTTCGGACACGCTGCCACAGTCGGTTCGGACACCCCGTGACTGTCCCGGCACTCTCACCGCCATGGCACCTGGGCCCCTTCCCGGTGCTCCGGGACCACCATTGCGGTCCCTCCTTTCCACAGACCCCACCGCAGGGTCTCTGCTCCCCCCTGTCCCGGGGTCTCCCCTCCATTGTTTCGCTCCCTCCATGCTCGGGGCTCCCCAGTGGAGTCCCGGTCCCTCCATCCCAGCCCCTCCTACCCGCTGCCCCCCGGCCCCTCCGGCTGTGCCCCCCGACAGCCCCGGGGCCGGCACCGGCAGAGGCTGCCGAGCTCCTGCAGGATGAGACGTTCCTGGGGCAGCGCCGGCTGAGCGGGGCCCGGCTCCCTCACGCCGTCCTTGCCTGCAGCACTCGGGCTCCAGCAGCCCCGGGCTGCTCCTTCGGGATGTGCCGACCGCTCCCAGAGTGCTGCCCTTTGTTGGGAATGAGCCCGGGAGCACCCAAATCATCCCCGGGACCTCCGTGAGGCTGTGCTCGAGCCCTGAGGGGTTTGGGAGCCGATGGGTGTCACTGCTCTATCCCAAAATGTCGGGGGAGCAGGAATGGCAAGTGGTGTCCCAACATGGGCCTCTGTGAGCCTCACCTGAGCACCCTGTGGAATTCCCTGCGCCTCGGGCTCCACCTGAATGTCCAAGTGCTGCTGCCGTGGACCCCCTGCTCCAGTCGCTCCTGCCTCAGCTGCTGCTCCAGCTCGGCATTCCTGGCCGATCAGCGGGAAGCAGCGGCCATATGGCACAGGCACTGACTTATCCCCAGCACCGGGAAAAACCTTCCGGGCAGCCTACAAAGCTCCTTGTGGACAGAGCTGGCAGCATCTGATCCCTTAATTGTATCCAGTGCTGCCTTGTGTAGCCCAAAATCCCCAGGAGAGGCTGCGGAGGCTTGTGTTTGTGAACAGGGATGCTTTAGGAGCACGGCTTGTAATAAGTAACAATATATTTGTTCACTAATAGCTAGATGATGATTTAAATTAAAAAAAACAATAGCTAAAATAGCTTTTGTAGAATATCTATAGGGCTGTATGGGAAACTTATAAGAAGTGTTTAAGTTACAACCCCCCCCTTGATAACTGGATACAGCCACATCTGGAAATAATTACTAACCCTGTAGAATTGCTTGCTCTGCAAAAATTCTACCCTATAGATGTAGGAGACTTTCTGAAACACATATGGTAACAATTATTAACCTTGCAAGAATGTTGAGCTTAAAAAAAATTAGACTTATAGGTATGCCTTATAAGGAAAGTGGCCAAAGAGGAAGACTTGGGGCCTTCATCCCACGACCACCAGAAAGCAGAAAAAAGACCCCTAGCAACAGGAGGAGCACGCGCAGAAAACAGACCACGTCATCCAAGAATCTGAAAAAAGGACAATAAAAAGCAAACTCAAAAGGGCGGAGGTGTGGGCCTAAGGGAGCGAAGTCTCCGGGCTGCCCAGCGCTGAATCTTGCTTATTCTTGCTTGCATAATAAAGATTATGGTACAATTCTTAAATTCGGTCGATTCGTCTATTACATGGCTGAACTTTAGGAACCCTGGCCCTAATTACAACGCCTCCTTAAGGGTCTGCAGCACCCAGAGCAGAACAGGAGCATTGGCCTAATCAGCTCCAGTTGTGCCCCATTTTGCCGTCCCAAGGCACTGCTCCCATCCCAGGCTGTCCCTGTGCTCCAGCTACTGCTGCAGAGCCCTCGGGGCTCTGACTCTGCTCTCTTCTTCCTCCTTCTCATCCCCCTGTGGCTTTTGTGTTGGGACCAGGAGTGGCCAGGAAGAGCAGGGACTCCAAAAATGTTCTGCAGTCCCCTGAGCTCCTCAACATCCCAGAGGAATTCAACATTCCCAGAGATGCTGTGCCCAGGCTGAAAGAGGAAAAGGGAGTGAAAGGCTGCGAACTTGCAGGAATTCTGGCATGAAGCCACCAGAGGTGCTGCTGTGGACCTGCAACCTGCCTGGAGTCAGGTTCTGCCTTCCTTCCATTTGGGATCATGGAGAGTGGTCATGGGTGTTGTGCAGGGCATGTGCCTGGCCCCGGGACACTGATACGCATCCAGGGGGCACTGGGATCCAACCTGCTGCGTTGGTGGCTTCTGCCCGCTGCCGGTGGTGGTGCCGTGACTGATTGGTGCCCGTGAGTTTGCAAAAGGAGCGATTTCCCCTCCTCCCTCCTGTCCGAGGCCGCCATGGCCCCTGAGGGGATGGAGCTGGACTGGGGCGCCCCCTGCTGGGCGGGAGTGCTCCCTGCAGCGCCCCCTGCTGGCCGCGGTTAGAACTGCACCAAGGATGAACAAAGAGCACTGAGAAGAAGGAAATGTTCTGGTTTTGTATTGTTTGTTCTGTTCTTTTTTATAAATTTCCTCATAAAGAATGTTTATTCCTTTTCCTACCCTTTTGCATGGATGCCCCATCATTTTTGAAATAAAAATGCTTTTAGAGTTTGGTCTTCTTATTCTAGAAAGGTTTCCACTTTCCTTGGCAGATATTTCTCCCGCATACCAAGATGCTTAACAACTCCTGGGTTTCAGCGTGCATAGGACAGACACTCCCAGAGGACACATGGTCAGGGACTTGGCCACCTCATGCTCTGCCTTTTAAGCCAGTTGGGTCACCAAAAGTGCTCTCCCCAGCTGGCATTTCTGGTTACCCAGCCACTCAGGAGTTGGCTTTAGCAGAGCATCACACTGCCCCCAGTGTACAATGGCTGACAGACTCATGGACAGACAGGGTCCTGTCTCAGCAAAAGCAAGGCCTGGCCCACCCCTGCCATACACAGGTGTTCCAAAATGTCTTCAGACATAAAACTTTTCTTGTTGCTGACACCCCCACCCTGTGCCATAGCCTAATCCTGACTGCCCTGGAAAAGGGGAAGCTCTGGACCCCCCACAGGGCCTTTGTGACATCCTCGTGTGGGGAACATTGCAGAGTAGGGGTTTGGGACAGGGACACGAGAATCCAGAGACTCTTGAAGGCCACTTTGGCCATCAGAGCAAGGAAGGTCCAGGGCCCTGTCCTCGACAAACAAAGCCTAAAAACTCTCCCCAGCAGGTTTCTTCCACCTTCCTAGGATTCCTCCTTCCTACCCTTGGGACTGTGAACCTTGTTTCTGTTGCTGTTGGTTTTATTCTTTCTCGTTGCTGTTTCAGGAAATTGTTCTTTCAGCCTTTTGGGGTCTTTGTGCCTCCACGGGTAGGGGGAGGGACAGTTTTTAGTGGCAGCATACACACAAGTGGGTGCCCATGGGTGGGTCCCCCAGTGCCCCCCAGTTCCCCCCAGTGTCACAGCACATTCCCGTAGATGTCACCGGGTTCCCATGGTTGTCCTTGGGATCCCCACAGCTCCACGTAGGTTTCCTGGGGATCCTGGGGGACAGTGACATTGGGGGACCCTGCAAAAGACACCAGTTGTAGGGACCAAGGTGGGAGTTGACACAAGTGGGTGACGTGTCACTGTCCCCCCCATCACTGTACTCACACCGTGCCTGTTTGCTGCTCACAACGTGGGTGTATGGAACCCTCCCCGCCTTGGGGGGTGCTGTTGGATCTGGGGGAGCCCTGTGGGGATAAAGACAATGAGTGGAAGAGGCTGGAGAGTTGTGGGGTGGGGTAATAGGGGACTCATGGCTGGAGAGCTCCACTAACCTTTCTTGTTGCTTCCTGGCAGCTGCAAAAAAGAGGGGAGGGGTGACTGTGAGGTCCCAGGGCCCAGATCCCTCTAAGGAACCCTGTACCCTCCTGCGACCCTCATTTTCTCTCAGGATCCTCAAGCATCCCTGAAGCCCCTCAGAATTCATGAACCTCTCCAGTGTCCCAGGACGACTTAGCCTCAAGAACCCAAAGGCCAGCAGGAACAGAGACCCTCCAAAAGCCCCCAGGGCCCATGAAAGAAACCCCAGCATCCCTGCAGGACACTCCAGCACCTCCCCAAACCCTACAGGACCCCTGGGAAAGGTCACAATTCTGGGGCTGTGGGTGCTGCCCTATTGCTCCCCAAATCTGGGAGCCTCTACAGCTCCCTGGGACCCCCATCCCCCCATTGTCACCCACCCACACGGTGCCACCAATGCCAGGCCACAATGGCACCCACGAGCACGAACAGGAACAAAAGGGCCCCACCGACCCCTGCGGCCACTGCAAGAAACAGAGGGGGACACATCAGGATCACCCATCACCCCAGGTGTCCTGTACTCCCTGGTGACCCCATGTGACCCCACTGTGACCCTTTGTCCCCACGGTGTCACCTCCAGGACAAGCTCGGGGCTGGGTGCCTGGAACACATGGTGCCCGTCCTGTCCCAGCTGGTTGGTGGCCACGCACTGGTAGGTGCCTGAATGTCCCACACTGATGTCCCTGAGCTCCAAGAGGGGACTCTGAGCCACCTCCTGCCCGTTGTGCAGCCAGGTGAAGGTGACAGGGGCTGAGCCCACCTGCACTGAGCAGCGCAGGGTCACGTTGTCACCAGCACGCACCTCATGTGCCAGAGGACATGGGGTGATGGTGGCATTGGCCACAGGCACTGTGGGGACAGAGACAAGGCTGAGGCCACAGGGAGGGGCTGGCAGCCAGTGTGGGGGGATAGGGACAGGAGGGGATGAGTGTGATCGGGGATAGTGGGGACATGGATGTGTGCAGGCAAGGGGAGTGGTGGAAGGACCCAAGAAAGGTGTCTGGGGGACATGCAGGTGCCCAGGCAGGGGACCCTAGGAGGATGTGGGGGCTCCCTGTGCCCATCCCTGCACTCACTGCACACCGTGATGCAAAGCTGGGCACTGCTCTTCTGCACAGCCCCACCCTCGGAGCACACCTGGCAGCTGTAATTCCCCGAGTGGGAGACCCCCACGGCGGGCACCAGCAGCTGTGGGGACCCCTGCGGGCCCCCTACCACCTGCCTGTCCTTGTAGAACACGTGCAGGAGGGGGCCTCGGGGCCACAGGTGGCTGGGGGTGCTGAGGCAGCTGAGAGTCAGGGGGAGCTGAAGGATGGCTCAGCGGGACCCTCCACCACCTGCACAAGGAGCAGCTCAGGGCAGGAGATTGGAGGCAGTGGGGACAGTGACCCCAAGTCCTTGGGGAGGGGCTGTGGGGTTCTCACCATGCATTGTCACTGTCACCGGTGCGGACACCACCCACTGCCTGTCTTTCAGCCAGCCCCTGCAGTGGTAGCGCCCACTATGGTGCGGCTGCAGAGGGAACAGGGTCAGCTCTGTCCCATTTCGGAGCTCCACCAGCTGCTTCTCCTCACGGTAGAAGGACACCCAGGTCACCAGGTTGTTCCACCGGTCCCGGCAGCGCAGTGTCACCCTGTCCCCCTCCAGCAGTGGCCTTGCTGGCACTTGCAGCACCAGCCAGTCTGGGGAACCAGTAGGTCCTGTCACATCAGGAGGGCTTGGAGGGTCCTGAAGGCACCACCCAATAGCGACCCCCACATTGGGTCGCAGCCAGCACACAAGGGGTCCCCAATTCCAATACAGGGGCCCCTCCACACTGGCATGCTTTGGGATGTCCCCATATGCAGGGGATGTGCTCTTGTCACACAGGAGGTGACCCATGGAGGGGAGCCCACCCAGAGCCCTCGGGGTCCCTGCAGGTGCCAGGCTGGGGACACTCAACCCCCCTTACCATCTAAGACTCTCATGGGGAGGCTGAGCCCAGTGCCGGTTCTGTTACACTCGTAGGTGCCATTCTCAGTGACAGTGAGGCGGTCAGGTCCTTCCTGCCACCAACGCTGCCCGTCTTTGTACCAGGTGGTGGCACCGGCAGTCCCCGAGCCCTGGCAGGTCAGTGTCACCCGGTCCCACAGCGCCGCCGGCCTCCATGGGGGCTCCACCAGGAGCTGGGTGGTCTGGGCATCTGTGGGTGATAGGGGACACCAGCCTGCCAAGGGCAGCGTGGGGCTGGGGACAGCAGGGTGGGGCCATGGCATCCCCCGAGGACTCACCAGCGAAGCTGAGGGTCTGGGCTGGAAGGGAGAAGGGACAGGGCTCAGTGGGGGTGACTGTCGGTACAGCAGAACCCAGAGCTTGGGTTTTGGCATCATCCCCAGATTTCTCCTGTGGGGACACCAGAGTGGCACGGACCTCTCAGGAACTGGGGCTCCAGGGCCACCTTAGGCTGAGGCAGGACACAGGGACACAATGGGCACCCTGGGAATGGGAATGCCAGGACCATCTCATGCCAGCAGAGGTCACCCCCACCAGTTCCATGGTCTCTGTACCTAGGGCCCATCTGCATGGTTCTTTTCCCCTAATTCCTGTCCTGGACCCCTGGCACCCTGTTCATGTCCCCACACCTTCACCAGTCCCATGATGCCTCCCCAAATTCCATCCTCCTTTTATTGTCCCCATGCTCCTTAACCCCCTCTCCTGTCCCTAAAGCCTCCTCACGACCCTGGTCACCTCATGCATTGACTCTCCTGGCACGGGGGACTTCAGGGGACCCTGCAGCCCCCCTCTGTCCCCTCCCCACCAGTCTCTATCTACCTCACCACGGTTCATCCCCGGAGTGTCAGGCCCGTGCCCGGGGCACTCACCCCACAGGAGCAGCGCCACCTTCCCGCCCATCCTGGTGTCCCCAGCCATGTGCACTGGCTGTCACTCACTGCTGTGGCCACCGCTCCCCTGGGTGGTGGATCTTCAGATGAAGGGGAAGGAAGTGAGGTCACGTCCGTCCCCATGTGTAGGTGGCCCTTGGTGGGGGCAGGGCGGGGACAGGATGGGGGCAGGAACTTGTGAGACATGGGGGTGATGGTGGGACATGGTGGGGACATGGTGTTGCCAGAATTTGGAGGCTGAGGCTATGTAGGGAGCCAGGGGTGGGTGTCCAGGGGATTGGAGTGCCCAGGGATGGGGTCCCAAGTGTTAGGTAGACTCAGACGAGGGGATGAGGGTCTATGAACAATGCGTGGCCTGCAGGGATTTCTGATCGTGGGATGGTGGCCAAGGATGGGGGTGCCAGGGTTAAAGGGGGCCCTGTGAGAATGGGGGTCCTGGGGGAATCAATGTCCCCAAGGCAAGGGGTGTCCCCGGATCTGGAATTACCAGGATGGGAACCTATGGAGATTGAAGCCCCAAGTGTTGGGTGGACTCATATTCAGGAATGAGGGTCCAAGAACAACTTGGCCTCCAGGGATTTGTGATCATGGGGTGGTGGCCAAGGGATGAGGGTGTCAGGGGAAAGGAGGGCCCTGTGAGAATTGGGGCTCTGTGAGAATGGGGGTCCTAGGGGAATCAATGTCCCCAAGAGAAGGGAGATCCCAAGGACTGGAATTAATCAGGATGGGGTTCCTTGGGGTTGGAGATCCTGGGGAAGTGCAGTCCAGGGATTGGGGGCTCCAGGGAAGGGGCGACTGAAAGAAATGGGGTCCCATGGTTGAGTTCCCAGGGGAATGGGGGTGCAAGGGATGGGCAGTGGCTGGAGGGGCACGGGGGTCACAGCCCTTCCCTGGGTGCCTCAGGTTTTGGGGTGACCTGGGGCCCAGCTTTTCCCCCTGTGCTGCTTGTTTTCTGGGCAAGCATCACATGGGGATTCTGGATAGCTCTAACTCTGTCCCTCCCCTGCCCTTGACATTTTCCTCTCTTTATTTCTCTATTTCCCTTATTTTTCTCACTTTTGTGCCAGGTCCCCTCAGCCCCAGTTCCTGGCTCAGCAATCCTGGGGAGCACCTGAGCAGAGAACAGGTTGGGGGTACACAGGGGATGGGAAAAATGGGGTGTGAGGGGTGCAGGGAAGGGTGGGGAGGCTTTGGGGAATGTCTGCTTGTGCTCCCTCAACACTTTAATTTTCCTTTTTCGGGACAAGCAGGAAGAGACCATTTGTGCTGAGAGTCAGATGAGAAAAGAGGGGTTTCTGTCCTGGGGGGGCACATCCAGGGGGGTCTTGTCCAGGGAGGATCTTGTTCTGGGAATGACCTGGATGAAATCAGTTCAGGGGGTGGCGCATCCTGGGGACCCCTGTGTCCTGGGTTGACTATATGATGCTTTTATCCCCAGTCGTCTCATTCTGTTTATGTTGAATAAGTTTTGTACCTTTAAGAGTGTTACAGAGAGTGAAGGGGGAGAGAGAAGAAGCGCGCAATTTGTTTTCAGACACTGCACTCACTCCTCCACGTTCCTGCTCCTGACTGTGTTGTCTGGGGACAGACAGCGGGACAGAGAGCTCTTCTTTTGCTTTTTAGTTAGTGTTAGCTAGCTGAGGCAAAGAAGTTCCCTGGACTGTTTTTTTTCCCTGTTCTTTGGACCTCTTGGAACTGCTCTGGACTGAACACCCAGGAGAGCACCGGCAGCTGCAGCTGTGGCCCACTGGGCCGGCCCTGGCCTGCGACAATTCCAGCACTGAGAGACTGATCAGAGACTGAGTGAGCTGCTGCTTGAACCCGGGGTTTTCTCAGTTTGTCATCTCTTTTAGAGTGGCAAGGGGTCTCATTGTTTTGATACTGTTTTGGGTCTTATTGTTTAATAAACAGGGGTTTTTTTTCCACCTTTCTCCAAGGAGGTATTTTTCTTTCCTCCCGGACCAGCTGGGGGGAGGGGCCGATTGGATCTGCTTTTTCCCACCGGAGCTCCTTTGGGGGGATTCTTCCCCAAATTTGCTCTAAACCTGGACAAATACATGAATTGGCGCCCAACGCGCGGATGGAAAATGTGGAAAAAAGCCCTATTAATTGTGTGTCTGTTGTTGTTAAAGCAGTTAGTAGCCATGATGCTTGGACCCCTGATGTCTCTGGTTGTGAAAGCCTCTGTATGGCTCTGGGCTCTAGACCTTTTTGAGGTTTCAATACCTTTCTGGTCATTAGGATTATTGTCCTTAACAAGTAATTTTTACAGTAGAGGGGTACGGATTGGAATAGCTGTTGTGCTGGCCTTGGTGATAATGATTTATAAAGCGTTCAAAAAGATACTGATCTCTGTTTACAGCATGTATGGTTTATGGTTTCTTCATCCTACCCTGCATCCCAGTTCCAGTGGTATGTTTTGGGAATTTATTAGTAACTACACTCAGTCTGTTAGAGGAGGAGTTAAGAATGAGACTTTCCAGCCTTCCCTTTCCCTCTTCTCCTTTGGATCGGTTATGTCACTTTTTGAGAATGTTCAGTTTCCCCTGAATGTTAAAGAGACCATCTTTCTGGTATTTAATTTGGTAAGTTTCCTCTATATGGTCTGCAGCTTCTCTAGAATGAGGGCTGAGATATCCAGAGGAGCTGGTGAGACCCCTGATCCAGAAGCAGATGCAGGCGTGAAAAATCCTGAGTGGGGTGGAGAATGGGAAAATATAGGCCAAACCCTGAAGGAATTTTCTGATCCTGTAGACTGGGATTTCCCACGGGAACAAATTCAGAACGCAGCAGAGGTGGGGAAATACCTAAAGGAGAAGTGCCATGACGATTCTAAGGAGAAAAGGCTAATTGCAATAAGCTGGGCCCTGGCCTATGCTTATCGCACTTTGTTAGATACTGTCGGGCAGCAGACAGAGGCAGGGGGGCAGGGAGATAAATCAGCTATCCCAGTCACTCGAGCTGTAGCCAACAGCCCAGGCTCGAAGCCAGCAGCCAGACCAGACAGTGAGCCTAAGCCAGCATCTAAGCCCATGGCTGTTGCTACCAGTACTAGAAGTGGGAAACGCACGGAAAAAACTGATCGACCAGTGGATGATGATGATGATGGTGATACAGGAGAAGGAACCTCAATGCCTCCTGACGTAAAATCAGGAGTCAAAACAGCAGGTGCAAGATCAGACGCAAATATTGAGTCTTATTCCCTGAAGGACCTTCGTGGCTTAAGGAAGGACTACACTCGAAGGTCTGATGAATCCATAATTAGTTGGCTGGTCCGTCTCTGGGATGCTGCAGGCGAGGCTACAATTTTGGATGGCACTGAAGCCAGGCATTTGGGATCCCTGTCACAGGATCCTGCCATAGATCAAGGAATGATGAGCGGGGCTAATCCACACAGCCTCTGGGAACGGGTCCTAAGAAGTGTAGCAAAGATACCTGTGCTCAGAAGATCTCTATATGCAGCACACCCAGTGGAAAACCATAGAACAAGGGATTCAACGCCTGTTGGAAATGGCAGTAGCTGAGATTGTCTTCTAAGATGATGGAAACATTGTAAATCCAGACTTGGTACCATGCACATCTGTGATGTGGAGAAAACTTGTACGACTTGGGCCACGAGAATATGCTTCTGCTTTAGCAATGATGAAGCAGGATGATGGTGAGGAGACTGTGCTGGATATGGCAAAGAAGCTCCGAGCGTATGCAGACACTGTGAATGGCCCAACACATGCCAGAATCGCAGCAGTGGAAACACGTCTTCAAAAATTAGAGGACAAGATAGAGGAGGGTCACAAGAAACTGAGGGAGGAGATTAAAGAGAGCTTTCTCCAAATCTCGGCGGTACAGATCAGAGGTTCTGGTACCCAACGCAGACGTTCCCCAGACGGCGAGAGAAGGTACATCCCACGAGCTGAGCTGTGGTTCTATTTGCGTGATTGTGGAGAAGACATGAGGAGATGGCATAGACAACCTACCTCTGCTCTGGCACAACGGGTGAGACAACTGAAGATTCAGAGAAGAAGTTCCAAAAGGGAAGCAGCTCCAGTGGCCAGTAACCAAACTGTCACATATGATGATAATGACAATATTTTTGATCCCTTGAAGGAACCTCCAAGACATATGCCCAGGGAAAGAAGGATAACCAGGCTTAGAGGGGCCCTGCCTCTAGCCAGGTAGAGGCTGGGGAAAACCGTGTTTTTTGGACTGTGTGGATTCGTTGGCCTGGCACATATGAACCACAAGAATACAAAGCTTTGGTTGACACTGGTGCACAATGCACATTAATCCCATCAAGACATGTGGGGACAGAGTCTGTTTCTATTGCTGGTGTGACAGGGGGATCACAGGATTTTACTTTGGTAGAAGCTGAGGTGAGCCTGACTGGAAATGAGTGGAAGAAACACTCTATTGTGACTGGCCCAGAGGCCCCATGTATTTTGGGCATAGACTACCTTCGAAGTGGGTATTTCAAAGACCCAAAGGGACTCAGATGGGCATTTGGAATAGCTGCTGTAGAGACAGAGGGTGTCAAGCAGTTGAAGAGCTTGCCTGGACTGTCAGACAGCCCATCTGCAGTAGGTCTCCTGAAGGTGGAAGAGCAACGAGTGCCAATTGCCACCTCAACAGTGCACCGCCGACAGTACCGAACGAATCGAGATGCTGTGATCCCCATCCATAAGATGATCCGAGAGCTGGAGAGCCAAGGGGTGGTCAGCAAGACCCACTCACCCTTCAACAGCCCCATCTGGCCTGTGCGAAAATCTGAAGGAGAATGGAGATTGATGTGGACTATCGTGCATTGAATGAAGTGACCCCACCCTGAGCGCTGCTGTGCCGGACATGCTGGAACTCCAGTACGAGCTGGAGTCCAAGGCAGCAAGGTGGTACGCCACTATAGACATTGCCAATGCATTTTTCTCCATTCCTCTGGCAGCAGAATGCAGGCCTCAGTTTGCTTTCACCTGGAGAGGCGTGCAGTACACCTGGAACCGATTGCCCCAGGGGTGGAAGCACAGCCCCACCATCTGCCATGGACTGATCCAGGCTGCACTGGAAAAGGGTGAGGCTCCAGAACATCTGCAATATATTGATGACATCATTGTGTGGGGGAAGACAGCAGCAGAGGTGTTCGAGAAAGGGGAGAAAATTATCCAGATTCTCCTAAAAGCTGGCTTCGCCATCAAGAAGAACAAAGTCAAGGGACCTGCTCAAGAGATCCAGTTTCTGGGAGTGAAGTGGCAAGACGGACGGCGTCAGATTCCCACCGATGTCATCAACAAGATCACAGCAATGTCTCCACCCACCAATAAGAAAGAGACACAAGCTTTCCTAGGCGCCATAGGTTTTTGGAGGATGCATATTCCTGAATACAGTCAGATCGTGAGCCCTCTCTACCTGGTCACCCGTAAGAAGAACACTTTCCACTGGGGCCCAGAGCAGCAACAAGCCTTTGCACAGATCAAGCAGGAGATTGCTCGTGCAGTAGCCCTTGGCCCAGTCAGGACAGGACCAGAGGTGAAGAATGTGCTCTACTCTGCAGCCGGGAACCATGGCTTGTCCTGGAGCCTTTGGCAGAAGGTGCCTGAGGAGACTCGGGGTCGACCACTGGGATTTTGGAGTCGAAGATACAGAGGGTCTGAAGCCAATTATACTCCAACAGAGAAAGAAATCTTGACTACCTATGTAGGAGTCCAGGCCGCCTCAGAGGTAATAGGCACTGAAGCACAACTCCTCCTGGCACCCCGACTACCAGTACTGGGGTAGATGTTCAAAGCAAAGGTTCCCTCTACGCACCATACCACCAGTGCTACATGGAGCAAATGGATTGCTGTTATCACACAGCGCACCCGTATTGGAAAACTGAATCGCCCTGGGATTCTGGAAATAATTACAAACTGGCTGGAAGGTGAAAACTTTGGTCTCTCTGATGAAGGGGAACAAGAAGTGACACGAGCTGAAGAAGCTCCACCATACAACCAGCTGTCAGCAGAACATACACGCTATGCTCTCTTTACTGATGGTTCATGCCACATTGCGGGAATGAACCGGAAGTGGAAAGCAGCCGTATGGAGCCCCACAAGACCGGTCGCAGAGGCCACTGAAGGACAAGGTAAATCAAGTCAACTTGCTGAACTCAAAGCTGTTTAACTGGCCCTGGACATTGCTGAGAGAGAGAAGTGGCCAAAGCTCTACCTTTATACTGATTCATGGATGGTAGCCAATGCTCTGTGGGGATGGCTGGAGAGGTGGAAAAAGGCTAACTGGCAACGTAGAGGAAAGCCAATTTGGGCTGCTGAAGAGTGGAAAGACATTGCTACCAGGGTAGGGAAGCTGCCTGTGAAGATCCGCCATGTGGATGCTCATGTTCCCAAGAGTAGAGCTAATGAGGAGCACCAAAACAATGAGCAGGTAGACCAAGCGGCAAAGATAGGGGTGTCCAAAATAGACCTAGATTGGGAACATAAAGGAGAGTTATTAGCTCGATGGGCCTATGATGCCTCAGGCCACCAGGGCAGAGATGCCACCTATAAGTGGGCACGAGACCGAGGGGTGGATCTAACCATGGACAGTATTTCTCAGGTTATCCATGACTGTGAGACGTGTGCTGCCATCAAGCAGGGCAAACGAGTGAAGCCCCTGTGGTACGGTGGGCGGTGGTCCAAGTACAAGTATGGGGAGGCCTGGCAGATTGACTACATCACACTGCCCCAAGACACGCCAGGGCAAGCGCTACGTGCTGACCATGGTGGAAGCCACCACTGGATGGCTGGAAACCTACCCTGTGCCTCATGCTACAGCCCGGAACACCATCCTGGGCCTGGAAAAGCAAGTTCTGTGGAGACATGGCACCCCTGAGAGGATTGAGTCAGACAATGGGACTCATTTCAAGAACAGCCTTGTCAACACCTGGGCTAGGGAACATGGCATTGAGTGGGTGTACCATATCCCCTACCATGCACCAGCTGCAGGCAAAGTGGAGAGGTACAATGGACTGTTAAAAACCACATTGAAAGCATTAGGTGGGGGATCTTTCAAGAACTGGGATCAGCATCTGGCAAAAGCCACCTGGTTAGTTAACACCCGAGGCTCTACTAACCGAGTGGGCCCTGCCCAATCTGAGCCTTTGCAGAGAGTAGATGGAGACAAAGTCCCAGTGGTACATGTCAGAGGTTTATTAGGGAAGACAGTTTGGATTAATCCTGCCTCAGATACAGACAAACCCATTCGTGGGGTTGTTTTTGCTCAGGGACCAGGTTGCACATGCTGGATAATGCAAAAAGATGGAAGAACACGATGTGTACCTCAGGGAGACCTGATTGTTGCATAAAACCTGTATAAATATCACTGTTTCCTGAATGTTATTACCATTGTCTGTGTATAGTTGTATAATGGATGTATCATGTATGTACTTGTAGAGTTAGAATTTATATTAGTTTTAGAAGTAAGCAGACGATATGGGGATAAGGGGTGGAATGTCCTGGGTTGACTATATGATGCTTTTATCCCCAATCCTCTCATTCTGTTTATGTTGAATAATAATAAGTTTTGTACCTTTAAGAGTGTTACAGAGAGTGAAGGGGGAGAGAGAAGAAGCGCACAGTTTGTTTTCAGACACTGCACTCACTCCTCCACATTCCTGCTCCTGACTGTGTTGTCTGCGGACAGACAGCGGGACAGAGAGCTCTTCTTTTGCTTTTTAGTTAGTGTTAGCTAGCTGAGGCAAAGAAGTTCCCTGGACTGTTTTTTTTCCCTGTTCTTTGGACCTCTTGGAACTGCTCTGGACTGAACACCCAGGAGAGCACCGGCAGCTGCAGCTGTGGCCCACTGGGTCGGCCCTGGCCTGCGACATTTCCAGCACTGAGAGACTGATCAGAGACTGAGTGAGCTGCTGCTTGAACCCGGGGTTTTCTCAGTTTGTCATCTCTTTTAGAGTGGCAAGGGGTCTCATTGTTTTGATACTGTTTTGGTCTTATTGTTTAATAAACAGGGGGTTTTTTTCCACCTTTCTCCAAGGAGGTATTTTTCTTTCCTCCCGGACCAGTTGGGGGAGGGGCCGATTGGATCTGCTTTTTCCCACCGGAGCTCCTTTGGGGGGATTTCTTCCCCAAATTTGCTCTAAACCTGGAGTGCCTGTCAATGCAAGGATGGGGCCCAGCCATGGCCCAGCCCCACTGCACAGGGATGGCCATTGCCCAGCCCTGCTCTGCCCAGCCCCAGGTGGCAGCCAGGTCCCCCCTGCCCCCTTGGCTTTGATTCTGGCAGCCTTAGAGCTGCTGCAGAGGTGAGAATTCTGTGGGGGAAAAAGTTCTTGGTTTTTGTTCTTCTTATGGTTGTCTCAGCCCTGCAAGAAGCACAAAAGCCAGAGTGACACAAGCAGTGAGTCTGTAAAGGCCTTTGATTGTTTTCAGAGCAGGGGTGGCTGGAAACCCGCCCTGCAGGGCAGCTGGGAGGGAACCAGCCCAGAAATGCAGCAATTTGTCCCTGTCCCCAGGGTACTGAGAGAGCCCCAGGTCTACTGGAAAGAAAACAACAACAATCTGCTCCTTAACCTGACAGGGACCTGGCTCCTTCCCAAGCTGAATTGACAGAGCTGGACAAACAAAAACCATTTCTCCCAGTTTAATCAAAGAGCTGTATTTTGGGTCCAATAAGAGGGACAAGGGTCCTGTGCCTCCTGGCTCTAGGGAAGGGAGTGGGGAGCCCCTGGGGGTCCTGGGAGCACTGGGAGCACTGGAATGGGGAGCTCTGGGCAGCCCCACATGGGACCCCCACTCGTGGCCACCCCACAGACACGGTGAGCACCCATGGAAGCTTGGGGACACAGATGGTGGGTGCCCTCAGGCAGGGACCCCCAGTGCCCCCAGCGTCACAGCACGTCATTGTAGTCACGGGGATCCTGCTGTCCCTCATTGGGTCCCGACAGCTCCGCATTGGTCACTTGTGGATCCCGAGGTGGGGCAGGGCTGGGGTACACCCGTGGGGGCCCTGAGAGAGACACCGGTTGTGGGGACCTCGGTGGGGGTGACACCCGTGGGTGACGTGTCACTGTCACCCTCTGTACTCACCATCTGCCCATTTGGTGCCCACAATGTGGGAAGTCCAGCACTGCCCCTTCCTCCCAGGGGATCCTGTGGGGATGGGGGGGCTCTGGGTCATGTCTGGGGAGGAGGAAAGGGGAGCCCCAGGCAGAGCCCCCCACTCACCTGTCCTGGAGCTTCCTGGCAGCTGCAAGGGAAAGGGGAGAGGGGGACTGTGGGAACACTGGGACCCCTGATCCTTCCTGGGACCTCAGTAGCTCCAACCACTCACGGGACCCCCATATCCCCACTGCAGCCCCAAATTCCAATGGACCCCTGATTCCCCCAGGACACTCTAATGACCCCTGAACCTCCCAGAACTTCTGTATCACTGCAGTGCCCCCAGTCCCCCGGGTGCCCCCAACCCTCTGAGCCCCCAGAACCCCAAGCATGGAAGAGAGGGGGACCCACAAACACCCACAGGACCCAGAAAGATCCTTCAACATCCCTGCACAGCCCTCTAGGAGCTCTCCAAACCCTCCAGGAATGCTACCGCAGTGTTCCTCAAAGCCCATCCGGGGATGGCCCTGGAGCACAACTAAGACTCTCCAAATATCCCCCAAAATGCCCAGCTGAGGTCACTGCAGGCTCAGTGTCCCCCAGCTCAGGCACCCTGGGTGCTGCTGATCTCTGCCCCCACTCTGGGGGCTCCTCCTCACTCCAGGAACCCTATTCCCCCCGCCCCCCCACTGTCACCCACCCTGGTGGTGCCACCAGTGACAGCCCACAATGACAGCCAGGAGCAGGAGCAGGAACAGGAGGGTCCTGCCGACATTCACAGCCACTGCTGGGGACAGAGGGGGAAACACTGAGGTGACCATGAACCTTGGGGATCCTGGACACCCCAGCGACCCTGTGTGACTCCACCTGTGACCCAGGGTGAGGCAGGTGTCACCTCCAGGGCCAGCTCAGGGCTCGGTGCCCGGAACACGTGGTGCCCGTCCTGTCCCAGCTGGTTGGTGGCCACGCACTGGTAGGTGCCCGAATGTCCAACTTTGACAGCCTTGAGCTCCAGGAGGGGACCTTGGGCCACCTCCTGCCCATTGTGCAGTCAGGTGAAGGTGACAGGGGCTGAGCCCACCTGCTCCAAGCTGTGTAGGGTCACGTTGTCACCTGTGTGCACTTGATGTGACAGGGGACTTAGGGTGATGGTGGCATTGGCCACAGGCACTGTAGGGACAGAGACAAGGCTGAGGCCACAGGGAGGGGCTGGCAGCTGGTGTGAGGGGATAGGGATGAGGGGGATGGGTGTGATGGGGGACTTTGGGTATTGGGTCACAGTACAGTGGAGTGAAGGGACTGAGCGCGGAGGCGAAGGGACATAATAAAGGTGTCAGGGTTCTAGGGGAATGGGGAGCCCAAGGGATTGGGTCCCTGGGAATGGGGGTTCTGAGGAGGGGGAGTCACCAGGGATGGAGGTGCCATGGGAAGGGGGTGCCCAGGGCTGGGGGAACTCAGGGATGGGAGTCGCAGAACAATGAGAGCTCCAGGGATTTGGGGTCAGGGGATGGTTGCCCAGGGGATGGTTGTCCTAGGGATGAGGGTACCAGGGGAATGAGGGATCCAGTGGGCATGAGGGTTCCTGGGAGAATCAAGGTTCTGGGGAAAGAGGAATTTCTGGGGATGGAATGAATGGGAGAGGGTTCCTTGGGAATGGGGTGCAGGGCCATGGAGATCCTGGGGAATGTGAGTACTGGGATGGAGTCCCTGGGACAGGGGCACTGAAGGAATGGGGGTCCCATGGTTGGGTTCCCAGGACAATGGGGGTGCCCAGGATGGGCAGTGGCTTGGTGGATCCTTGGGGTGGAGCCCCTTCCCTGAGTGCCTCAGATTTTGGGGTGACCCACAGGCAAGCACAGCCCCCAAAGCGTGCCAATGGCCTGGGGGTCACGCCAGGGAGATTCCAAGGGGCTCTGAGTCTGTGTGCCCCCAGCTCCCAGGGGCTTTTTCCACTCTTCATTTCCATTTCCTCTCTTTGATCCCTCAATTTCACAACGCCCCAGTTTGTTCCTTGATTGTTCTGGGAAACAACTGAGTAGGGAATGGGCTGGGGGAAGCCCAGAGTGGGGCAAGTAACAGTGAGGGGTCTGTAGAGAGGCTGGGGGATGGGGGTATCTGGCTGTGCCCCCCCAACACTTTCACTTTCTCTCTCCTCAGAAGAAGGAAGAGGCCATTTGTGCTGAGTGTCACATGGTGGGGGGGGAGGGTTCTGTCCTGTGGGGATCCTGTCCCAGGGGGGACACATGCTGGACAGGGGGGATCTTTCCTGGGGAATGGAAGCCCTGGGTGGGTCCAGATTTCTCCATTCTTGCTCATCCCCTGCAGGATCTGATCCAGCAAGAGCAGCTGGGGAATGGAGCCCCAGCAGGAATGAGCTCCCAAACTCCTGCTCCTTGAAGCCAGTGGCCATCCAAGGGTGGGGCCCAACCATGGCCCAGCCCCACTGCACAGGGATGGCCATTGCCCAGCCCTGCTCTGCCCAGCCCCAGGTGGCAGCCAGGACCAGAGAGTCCCCCCTGCCCCCTTGGCTTTGATTCTGGCAACTTAAGAGCTGCTGCAGAGGTGAGAATTCTGTGGGTGGAAAAAGGCCTGCCTGTGGTTTTCTCAGCTTTGCAAGAAGCACAAATCCCAAAGGGAGATCAAGCAGTGGCTCTGTGAGTGCCTTTGATGGCTTTCAGAGCAGGGATGGCTGGAAACCACCCCTGCAAGGGCAGCTGTGGGGGAACTAGTCAGGAAACGCAGCAATTGATAATTCAGTCCCTGTCTCCAAGGGACTAAGAGAGTCCCATAACTACTGCAAATGCCAAAACAATCTGCTCAACAACCTGACTGTGTTCTCTTTCTTGAACAAAACCTGCAGCCCTTTGGAACATCGTGGAAAGAAAGTTTGGGTTCTGGCTCGGCTGCCAGACAACAGGGAAATGTGGGAAATATTGAGCAGTGGCTCTGCCCTATGGCCATGATGGGGCTGTGGGGAGTGACCCTGTCTGGATTCCAGGTGTCCCCCGAGCTGCTCCATCCCTGCCCTCCTCACCTGCACAGGGCACAGGGAATAGACAGGGCTCTGCCCCACACCTGCTGCACCCCTTCCAGGGTACCCCTCCACTTCCCGGAGCTGTGGGGGCCTTACCCTTGCAACGCTCGGTCCCGACACATTGCGACAGTGGCTTTGGGCACGCTGCCACAGTCGGTTTGGACACCCCGTGACTGTCCCGGCACTCGCAGCGCGATGGCAGCTGGGCCCCTTCCCGGTGCTCCGGGACCACCATTGCAGTCCCTCCTTTCCACAGACCCCACCGCAGGGTCTCTGCTCCCCCCTGTCCCGGGGTCTCCCCTCCGCCGTTTCGCTCCCTCCATGCTCGGGGCTCCCCAGTGGGGTCCCGGTCCCTCCATCCCGGCCCCTCCCACCCGCTGCCCCCCGGCCCCTCCGGCTGTGCCCCCCGACAGCCCCGGGGCCGGCACCGGCAGAGGCTGCCGAGCTCCTGCAGGATGAGACGCTCCTGGGGCAGCACCGGCTGAACGGGGCCCGGCTCCCTCACGCCGTCCTTGCCCGCAGCACTCGGGCTCCAGCAGCCCCGGGCTGCTCCTTCGGGATGTGCCGACCGCTCCCAGAGCGCTGCCCTTTGTCGGGAATGAGCCCGGGAGTATCCGAATCACCCCAGGACCTCCTGTGAAGCTGTGCCTGAGCCCTGAGGGGTTTGGGAGCCGATGGGTGTCACTGCTCTATCCCAAAATGTCGGGGGAGCAGGAATGGCAAGTGGTGTCCCAACATGGGCCTCCGTGAGCCTCACCTGAGCACCCTGTGGAATTCCTGGCGCTCCTGCTCCACCTGCATGGCCAGGTGCTGCTCCCGTGGGCAACCTTCTCCTCCAGCTGCTCCTGCCTCGGCGCTGCTCCAGCTCGGCCTTCCTGATCAGCCTGTGGGAAGCAGTGGCCACATGACACAGGCACTGAATCATCCCCAGCACCAGTAAAAACCTTCCGGGTAGTAAAGAAAGCTCCTTGTGGGCAGAGCTGGCAGCATCTGACCCCCAAATGGTATCAAATACTGCCTTGTGTAGCCCAAAATCCCTAGAAGAGGCAGCAAAGCCATCTGTTTATGCAGCGGGATGCTTTAGGAGCACAGCTGAACTTCAGTAACTCCAGCTATAATTACAACACCTCCTTAAGAGTCTGAGCTGCCAGAGCAGAACAGGGGCATTGGCCCAACCAGCTCCAGTTTTGCCCCATTTTGGCCTCCCAAGGCACTGCTTCCAGCCTAGGCTCTCCCTGTGCTCTAGCTGCAGCTGCAGAGCCCTCAGGGCTGTGGCTTTGCTTTTCTACTCCTCCTCCTCCCCCTGTGTCTTCTGTGTCAGGACCAGCAGTGGCCCAGGAAGAGCAGGAACTCCAAAAGTGCTCTGGAGCCCCCTGAGGAGCCCAGGCAGAGTCAGCACCGAGTACCAGCTTTCCTCAACATCCCAGGGCAATTCAACATTTCCAGAGCGGCTGTGACAGGGCTGAAAGAGGAAAAGGGAGAGAAAGTCTGAGGACTTGCAGGAATTGTGGTATAAAGCCACCAGAGGTGCTGCTGTGGACCCGAGACCTGCCTGGGGTCAGGTTCTGTCTTCCTTCCATTCGGGATCATGGAGACCAGACACGAGTGTTGTGCAGGGCATGTGCCTGGCCCCGGGACACTGCTACGCGTCCAGGGGGCACTGGGATCCAACCTGCTGCCTTGGTGCCTTCTGCCCGCTGCCGGTGGTGGTGCTGGGACCGATTGGTGCCCGTGAGTTTGCAAAAGGAGCGATTTCCCCTCCTCCCTCCTGTCCAAGGCCGCCATGGCCCATGAGGGGATGGAGCTGGACCGGGGCGCCCCCTGCTGGCCGGGAGCACTCCCTGCAGCGCTCCCTGTTGGCCGGGAGTGTCCATGCAGTGCCTCCTGCTGGCCGCGGTTATAGCTGCCACAAAAACCAACTGAGCTGAGCAGGTGGGAAAGTTCTGGGTTTTTGTAGCTTGTTGCTTTGTGTTGCTGGTTTATAAATTTCTAGGAAACGGCTGTTATTCCTTTTCCAACATTTTGGCCTGAAAGCCCCATAATCTTTGAAATAAAAGCAAATTTTAGATATGGGTCTTCTTTCCATTCCAGGAATATCCCACTTTCCTTGGCAGATATTTCTCATTTAAATGAGTTGCCAACTCCTGGCTTCCAGTGTGGATGGGACAGACACCCCAAGAGAAGACACAGTCAAGGACTTGACCACCTCATGCTCTGCCTTTTAAGCCAGTTGGGACACCAAGGGCCCTCTCCCCAGCTGGCAGTTCTGGTCACCCGGCCACTCAGGAGCTGGCTTTGGCAGAGCGTCACACTGTCCCCAGTGTGCCATGGCTGACAGACTGATGGACAGATGGGGTCCTGTCTCACCAAAAGCAAGGCCTGACCCACACTGCCATACACAGGAGTTCCAAAATGTCTCCAGACATCAAGCTTTTCCTGTTGCTGACACCCCACCCTGTGCCATGGCCTAATATCAACTGCCCTGGAAATGGGGGAGGCTCCGGAATCCCCACAGGGCCTTTGTGAGTTCCTCGTTTGGGGAACACAGCAGAGGAGGGGTTTGGGACAGGGGACAAGAGAATCCAGAGCTCCTGAAGGCCGCTTTGGCCATCAGAGCAAGGAAGGTCCCGTAACCTGCCACGTTCCTCTGGTGGAGGAAAACTACTAGAGGAAATGTCTGAGGTATATTCCTTTTTGGTGACTTTCCCCAGAAATCATTCCGTTTTGTGGCAATTCAGACTCTGAACCTTGGTGCCGTTGCTGTTGTTTTTATTCTCTCTCATTGCTGTTTCTGGAAATTGTTCGTTTCTCAGCCCTTTGGGATCTTTGTGCCTCCACAGGGAGGGGAGGGGCAGTTTTTAGTGGCAGCACACACACGAGTGGGTGCCCATGGGTGGGGACCCCCAGTGCCCCCCAGTTCCCCCCAGTGTCACAGCACATTCCTGTAGATGTCATCGTGTTCTCGCGGTCACCTCTGGGGTGCCCACAGCTCCATGTAGGTCACCTGGGGATCCTGGAGGGTGGTGGCATGGGGGGACGCTGTGAGAGACACGGGCTGTGGGATCTGGGTGGGGTGACACTCGTGGGTGACGTGTCCCTCTGCGTGTGTCCCCCCTGTACTCACCCCCTGCCCTCTTGGTGACCACGACGTGGGTGTACAGCACCTCCCCCTCCTCTGGGGGGACTGGGGGATCCGGGGGGGCCCTGAGGGAATAAAGGGGATGTGGGGGAGGGGATGGAAGGGCTTGGGGGTTGGGGAAAAAGGGAGAGTGTGGTTTGAGCTGCCCACTCACCTTTCCTGCTCCATCCTGGAGTCTGCTGAGAAAAAAAGTGGTAGGGTGACTGTGGGGTCCCTGGGCTCTGACCACTCTCAGGATTTCTGAGCCCCCACAGGACCCTAAATTTTCCACAGGACCTCCAAGCATCCCTGACGCCCCGCAGAATTCATGAACATCCCCAGTGCCCCCGACCAACCCCACCTCAAGAACCCAAAGCCGAGGAGGGACAAAGAGTCCCCAAAGGCCCCTAGGGCCCTGAAAGAACCCCCAGTATCACTGCTAGACCCTCCAGCACCTCCCCCATCCCTACAGAACACCCACCAAAGTCACCATTTGGGGCCTGTGGGTGTCAACCTATTGCACCCTCTTCTTTGTGGTTCTCTACAGCTCATTGGGACCCCTGTCCCTCCATTGACACCCACCCACACGGTGCCACCGGTGCCAGGCCACAATGACAGCCAGGAGTAGGAGGAGGAAGAAAAGGGCCCCACCGACCCCTGAGGCCACTGCAAGAAACAGAGGGGGACACATCAGGATCACCCATCACCCCAGGGGTCCTGAACACCCTGGTGACCATGCGTGACCCCACCTATGACCCAGGGTGAGCCAGGTGTCACCTCCAGGGCCAGCTTTGGGCTGAGTGCCCGGAACATGCAGTGCCCGTCCTGTCCCAGCTGGTTTGTGGCCACACACTGGTAGGTGCCCAAATGTCCCACATTTATGTTCCCAAGATCCAGGAGAGGACCCCGGGCCACCTCCTGCCCATTGTGCAGCCAGGTGAAGGTGACAGGGGCTGAGCCCATCTGCACTGAGCAGCACACGTTCACGGGGTCACCTGCGTGCACCTGGTGTGACAGGGGACCACGGGTGATGGTGGCATTGGCCAACGGGCACTGTGGGGACAGAGATGCGACTGGCACTGGGCAAGGTGGGATGGAGATGTGGGTACTGTGGGTGGGGTCATCCTCAGCGCAAGGGTCCTGGTCTCCTAGGACAGTGACATTCAGGGGGTCTCTCTCAACCACGCTGTTCCTGTCGCTGACCCGGCACCAGTACTGGCCGCTGTCATTGTCCCCACTCCAGGTGGGGGCTGGTGCCCAGCAGTGCCCCCGAGCCCTCCCGGTGCCAAAAGAAGGACAGGGACCCTGTCCTCACGGCCAGCTCACAGCTCAGCACCAGGCTGTCCCCCAGTGCCACCTGTCCCCCGGGGGGCTGCACTGACAGGGACACCCCTGAGAGTGGGACTCATGTGGATGGACACAGAAGGGATTGGGAACCCAGGAAGGGTGGGAGACATGGAAGGGGAAAGAGGGGTATTGGAAGGGCACAGACAGGATCCCAGTGAGCAGAAGGGGACTCTGGGAGGCATATTGGGACCTAGGGACATTGGTGAGACCCCATGGAAAGGTGCAGAGACCCAGGCAGGGATGGGGAACCACAAGAAAGACTGACGAGACTCAGTGAATGATTTGGGGTTTATAGATAGGCCAGAGGGCCCATGGAAGGAAGGGAGACCAGAGGGTGGAGCAAGGACCTTGTAAAGGGTGGGGAATCCAGGGAGGGATAGGAAGGACAAAGAGAGGGATGTGGGATCAGGAGGGGGAACTGGGCAGTCATGGGGGAAACCAAAAGGGACTTGCGAAATTTTGTATGATCCAGGGAGGAGAAAAGGGAGGGATGAAGGATTCAGGCAGTGATAGGAAATCCTTGGAGGATGTCGGGCTTCCCTGTCCCCATCTTAGCACTCACTGTGTACTGTCACTGTAATCCTCTTCGACACCCTCTACTTTGACACCACTTTGCTCACCCGGCCCTCACAGTGGCAGTTGCCGCTGTGGTGCTGCTGCAGAGGGGACAGGGACAGCTTGGTGCCATCACGGAGCCCCTCCAGTTTCTTCCCCTCATGGTAAAATGACACCGAGGTGACCGTGTTGTTCCGCCAGCTCCGGCAGTGCCGTGTCACCGTTTCCCCCTCCAGCAGCGTCTGTACTGGCACCTGCAGCACCAGCCCGTCTAGGGGACAGAGTGGTCCTGTCGTCCCTGATGGCCCTGGGACCCACCCTTTGGGTGCGCCAGGGGTCCCCAGTTCCAACAAAGGGTTCCCCCACACTGGGATGCTCTGGGTTGTCCCCAAAGCAGGGAACAGGATCTGGCCACACATGAGGTGACCCATGGAGCAGAGCCCACCCAGAGCCCTTGGGGTCCCTGCAGGTGGCAGCCTGGGGACACCTGAAGCCTCCTCACCATGTAAGACTCTCACAGCAGGGCTACGCCCGGTGCTGGGACTGTCACATTTGTACGTGCCACTCTTGGTGACAGTGAGGCAGTCAGGTCCCTGCTGCCCCCAGCGCTGTCCGTCCTTGTACCAGGTGGTGGCACTGGCGGTCTCTGAGCCCTGGCAGGTCAGTGTCACCTGGTCCCACCACACTGCCGGCCTACAGGGGGGCTCCACCAGGAGCTGGGTGTTCTGGGCACCTGTGGGTGACAGGGGACACCAGCCTGCTAGGGCCAGTGTGGGGCTGGGGAAAGAAGGGTGGGGCCATGGCATCCCCCGAGGACTCACCAGCGAGGCTGAGGGTCTGGGATGGAAGGGAGAAGGGACAGGGCTCAGTGGGGGTGGCACTGCAGGGAAAACAGTACACGGGCAAGGGGTGTGGGGGCTGTCCCCAAACTGTCCCTCTGGGGAAAGCGTGTCTGGGTGGTCCCCAAAAGATTTGGAGTGGCAGGGGGACATGTCTGTGTCACAGCCACCCATGCACCACATCCCTGTGGCACAGATACCTTGGGAACAGGGACGCTGAGGCCACCCTGTGCTGAGGCAGAACATGCGGACATTGTGGACACCGTGGGCATGAGGACACCGCGGACACAGCCCATGCTGGCCCAGGTCACCCCCACCAGCTCAAGATCCCATCCCCATGGCTGCATCCTCACCATTCTTGTCCCCTTTAGTCCCCGCATCCCAGTTCCCTTGTCCCTATGCCCAGAGCTGCCAGAGCCCAAAGGTGCCAGTCCCCACATTCCTGTCCCCACATCGCCATCCCCAAATTCCTGCCCCTGTTCCATGTCCAAAGCCACCCTACATCCCCAGCTCCACCAAGCTTCACTGTGGGTAAGATGGACTGGCACTGCTGGCATTGGAGACTTCAGGGGACCACACAGCCCCCCTGTGCCCTCTCCCCATCCCCATCCCCGGGGTGTCAGTCCCACGCCCGGGGCACTCACCCCACAGGAGCAGCGCCACCTTCCTGGCCATCCCGGTGTCCCCAGCCATGTGCACTGGCTGTCACTCGCTGCTGTGGCCACCGCTCCCCTGGCTGGCGGCTCTTCGGATGAATGGGAAGGAAGCGAGGTCACGTCTGTCCCCATGTGTAGGTGGCCCTTGGTAGGGGCATGGTGGCCACAAGCTGGGCACAGGCTGGGGACAAGGCTGCATAATCTGGGGACATGGTGGGGGATGGTGTTGCCATGAGTGGGTGGCTCAGAGGATGTGGGGAACCAAGGATGTGTGTCCAGGAGAATGGGGGTCCAGGGGAATTGGGGTCTCCATACCTGGGGGTTTTCAGGGATGGGGGTGCTGTGGGAACATGGTCCCCAGAGATTTGGGGTCATGGCATGTGGGTGCCAGGGTTGGGGGTGCAGGAGGAAAAAGGGGACCCATGGGAATAGGGGTTCTGGTGGAGGAAGCAGCCCATGGGATGGGATCAAGGCAATGGTGGTGCTGGGCAATTGTAGTCTTGGGATGGGGGTCCCTAAGGAGGAGCGACCAAGGCAAAGGGGGTCCCATCGTTGGGTTCCCAGGGGAATGGGGGTGTCAGGGATGGGCAGTGGCTGGGTGGGCACAGGGGTCACAGCTCCTTCACAGGGTGCCTCAGAATTTGGGGTGACCCACAGTCTAGCAAAGCCAAGCTGGGGTGCTCTTTTCCTGTGCAGGCATCACATGGGGGGTCCTGGATAGCTCTGCCTCTGTGCCCTCCCCTGCCCTTGAACTTTTCCTCTCTTTATTTCTCTTATTTCCTTATTTTCCTCACTTTTGTGCCAGGGCCCTCACCCCCAGTTCCTGGCTCAGCAATCCAGGGGAGCTCCTGAGCAGGGAGTGAGTTGGGGGGAGCCAGGGGAGGGGGAAAATTGGGTGTAGGGCGTGCCAGGAAGGATGGGGATGCTGTGGGTGATGGAGGTGTTGGGCTGTGCCCTCTCCACAGTTTCACTTTCTTTTCCTTGGAAAAGAGGGAAGTGGCCGTTTGTGCTAAGAGTCAGATGGGAAAGTTAGGGGGTTCTGTTCTGAGGGGACACATCCAGGAGGGTCTTGCCCTAGAAGGATCCTGTCCCAGGGGAGTGACACATCCTGGCATGGGGTGTCCTGGGGGTGGCAGTTCCAGAAATGTCCCTGCATATTCCTGGCCGTGTGCCTGTCCCAGGGGTGGCAAATCCTGGGGACCCCTGTCAATGCAAGGGTGGGACCCAGCCATGGCCCAGCTCCACTGCACAGGGATGGCCATTTCCCAGCCCCAGGTGGCAGCCAGCACCTGAGGGTCCCCCCTGCCCCCTTGGCTTTGATTCTGGCAGCTTTAGAGCTGCTGCAGAGGTGAGAATTCTGTGGGTGGAAAAAGGCCTGCCTGTGGTTTTCTCAGCTCTGCAAGAAGCACAAACCCCAAAGAGAGCCCAAGCAGTGGCTCTGTGAGGGCCTTTGATGGTTTTCAGAGCAGGGCTGGCTGGAAACCCCCCCTGCAGGGGCAGCTGTGGGGAACCAGTCCAGAAATGCACCAATTTATCATTTTGTGCCTGTCCCCAAGGGACTGAGAGAGCCCCAGCACTACTGCAAATCCCACAACAATCTGCTCAACAACCTGACCTGGACCCTCCTCCTCCTCCCTGCCTTGCCGTGGATGGACTGTGGATGCCCCGCACCCACCACAGCTGCTCTCTCACTGCCCTCCACACCTGGATGGGGAGAGAAAATTGAGCAAAGCGTTCCTGGGTTGAGACAAGGGCCAGGAGAGATCACTCATTAAATCCTAACACGGATAAAACTGCCTCGGAGTTAGAGATATGCATTGAATTTGTTGCTGTCAAAATCAGAGCAAGATAAGGAGAAGCGAAATAAACCCTTCAATGCACCTTCCTCCTGTTATGAATAACAATGTAGTCATTTGCTTTCACTATTATATTTGTTTTTCCAAAATATTTTGATATAATTCAGGTTGTAATAATTTTTAACTGCTTTTGATACACTACTATTTTTCAGTCTTCTTACACTAATCCCTGTGAAGAACATATATTTTAGTTTGATGAATACATTATAGTTTAGGCTCTCCCAAAATATCAAGATAGAGACGATGTGCTGTGTATTACAACATTAACTGTTGCAGAAGTAGCTAATGCCTTCATTTGTGTAACTAAGTGACAACGGTGAGAATAACTCAGATAATTTTGTGAAATAGATATTGTTGATTTAATGTACTGGTGGAGTATCTCATCTGTATGAGAAGAAGTCATAGAAAAGTTTCAAGTAAATAAACATCCAAATGAAGAATGCAAAGAGGAATTTACCACTGACCCTTCAGTTATCAAGAACGTTCAAACCACAGAACAGGGCGGGGCTTGTGAGGACGTAAAATAGATAAATTTACTCTGTAGTATGGTTTGTACTTTACGAAAATGAATCAAAGGTCAAACCAAGCAAAAGGATTTATTGGTTAAACTATACTATCAACTCTTCCTCATTCCTTAGGGGTTACATCTCTCTTTTCTCATGTCTCTTTCACTGTTTGTTATCCTACCACAGCTAGGCCCAAGGACACTGCTATCTGTGCAGGTGCAGGGCTTGGAATTAGCCATGATTTTGTACTTTTCCATTTTCTAGCAGCTAAATTCCCAGCAAGGATTCCTGGAAGATGTGAACTGGAAAGAATGTTTGAATATGTCTAACCCTCCTGAGTATGTATTTTAGCCATTACAATGAAAAACTATGTAAGGAGAATTGCTGTATTTAAAAGTGTGCCTCTGGCAGTTTCCAAGCACCCAACACACTGTTTACTGTCCCTTTTATTCCTTATTAAACTTTTACAAAATTTAAAGAGTGAGCCTTGTTTCTCATGCAGTTTGACCAAAAAACTGCATTTTGGGTACAATAAGAGGGAAAAAGTCGTATGCTCCCCCAGCACTGGGAGGGGGAATGAGGAGCCCCATGGGGGGCTGTGAAGACGAAGAAGAGATCTCTAAGGGGAATCGATGCCCCCAGTGCCCTCAGTGTCACAGTACGTCATTGTAATCACGGGCGTCCCACTGTCCCTCCTGGGGTCCCGACAGCTCCCCATTGGTCACTTGTGGATCCCGAGGAGGAGCAGGGCCGGGGGACACACGTGGGGGCCCTGAGAGTGGCACCCGTTGTGGGGACCTGGGTAGGGAGTTACACCGGTGGGTGATGCCTGCCTGTTCTCCCCTGTACTCACCGCTTGCCCACTCAGTGACCATGATGTGGGTGTTGAGCACAGCCCCCTCCTCCGGGGGGTCCCCATAACCCCAAGCAGGGAGGGGTACCTGCACATTCCTCCAAGACCCCAGAAGGATCCCAAGCATCCCTGCACATTCATGCAGGAGCTCCTCAAATCCTCCAGGTGCTCCCAGTGTCACCCCAACGTTCCTCAAAGCCCACCCAGGGAAGACCCTGTGGCCCAACCAAGAATCTCAAAATTGCCCCCAAATCCCCCAGGACGCCCAGCTGAGGTCACTGCAGGCTCAGTGTCCCCCAGCTCAGGGGCTCTGGGTGCTGCCAATCTCTGCTCCCACTCTGGGGGCTTCACCTCACTTCAGGATACTCTTATCCCACCCATTGTCACCCACCCCAGTGGTGCCACCAGTGACAGCCCGCGATGACAGCCAGGTGCAGGAGCAGGAACAGGAGGGTCCTGCTGACATTCACAGCCACTGCTGGGGACAAAGGGGGACACACCGGGGTCACCTTGAACCCTGGGAGACCTGAACCCCCCAGCAACCCCCTGTGACCCCACCTGTGACCCAGGGTGAGCCAGGTGTCACCTCCAGGGCCAGCTCAAGGCTGAGTGCCCGGAACACGCCGTGGCCGTCCTGTCCCAGCTGGTTGGTGGCCACACACTGGTAGGTGGCCAAATGTCCCAAGTCGATGTTCCCAAGCTCCAGAAGGGGACCCTGGGCCACCTCCTGCCCATTGTGCAGCCAGGTGAAGGTGACAGGGGCTGAGCCCGCCTGCACTGAGCAGCGCAGGGTCAGGGGGTCACCTGCACACACCTGGTGTGCCAGGGGACTGGGGGTGATGGTGGCATTGGCCAACGGGCACTGCAGGGACACAGACAGGGCTGATGCCACAGGGAGGGGCTGGCAGCCAGTGTAGGGGGTATAGGGATGGGGCATGGGTGTGATGGGGATGTCGGGGATGGGGTAAAACCAGGAATGGTTGAGGACACTCCAGGCAGAGGTGGGGGTACCGAAGAAAGAGGACAAGCTCTGTCCATCCTTAGGACAGTGCACAGGAATCTGTGGAAATGCCTGTGTCTGTCAGACTCTGATTCCCTGGTAAATCCACTCCAGCCTGCTCTGAATTCCCCTGCCTGGGCACTCCCTGCTCCTGCTCCTGCTGTGACACCCCTGTTCCTCAGCCCCTCGTGTGCAGGCCCTGCTCAATACTTCCACACTTTCCCGTCTCTTCTGGTGTGCACATCCAGATCACAAACATTCTTTCCATGAGTTTCCAAAGGGCTGCAGGATTTGTTCAAGAAGGAGGGTGCAGGTCAGGTTGTTGAGCAGATTGTTGAGGGATTTGCAGTAGTTCTGGTGCTCTCTCACTCCCTTGGGCAAAGGGACAAAGTGATCAATTGCTGCATTTCCAGACTCGTTTCCCCTCAGCTGGCCCTGCAGGGGGGGTTTCCAGCCAGCCCTGCTCTGAAAACCATCAAAGGCCCTCACAGAGCCACTGCTTGGGCTCCCTTTGGGGTTTGTGCTTCTTGCAGAGCTGAGAAAACCACAGGCAGGCCTTTTTCCCCCACAGAATTCTCACCTCTGCAGCATCTCTAAAGCTGCCAGAATCAAAGCCAAGGGGACAGGAGGGATCCTCAAGTCCTGGCTGTCACCTGGGGTTGGCCAGAGCAGGGCTGGGCAATGGCCATCCCTGTGCACTGGGGCTGGACCATGGCTGGGCCCCACCCTTGGATGGCCACTGGCTTCAAGGAGCAGGAGTTTGGGAGCTCCTTCCTGGCTGGGGCTCCATTCCCCAGCTGCTCTTGCTGGCTCAGATCCTGCAGGGGATGAGCAAGAATGGAGAACTCTGGAGCCCCCTGGAGCTGCCATTCCCCAGGACAGGAGCCCCTTGTCCAGCATGTGTCCCCCCTGGGACAGGATCCCCCCAGGACAGAAGTCCCCTGGATCTGCCCCACCAGGAGAGACACGCCCCCCCCCCCCCCATGTGAGAAATGTGTCAAACGGTCTCTTCCATCTCCAGTAAGAGAAAGAAAGTGAAAGTGTTGGGAGGTAAAAGCTGAACACTCCCAGCCCTCACAGCCTCCTCAGCCCTCCCTGCAGACCCCTCACCCCTGCTTCTCCCACTCTGAGGTTCCCCCAAGCTGTTCCCTGCTCTGGTGCCCCCCAGGACCATCAAGGCACGAACTGGTAGGTGAAATTGAGGGGTAAAATGATGGAAATGGAATAAAGAGCGGGAAAAGTCATTGGAGTCCGGGGGGCACAGACCCAGAGCAGCTCAGAATCTGTCTGGGGTGAGCCCTGGGCTGCCGGCAACTCGTGGGGGCTGTGCTAGCTGTGGTTCACCCCAAAATATGAGGCAACCAGGGAAGGAGCTTTGACCCACGGGCACACCCAGCCACTGCCCATCCGTTGAACCCCATTCCCCTTGGAACCCAACCATGGGACCTCCATTCCTTTTGTCCCACCCTCTCTGCAACCCCCATCCCAGTACTGACATTCCCCAGGATCTCCATGGCTCAGGACCCCATTCCCAAGGAACCCCCTCCCATTCATTTTATCCCCTGAAATCCTCCTAGGACCCACCATTCCCCCATCCCATGAACTCAAATCCCTCAGTCCGCCCAGCTATGGGGATGACCATTGCCGTGGCACCCCCATCGCTGGACATTTCCCCTACTCACCACCCCCATTCCCCAGTGACCCCCTTCCTGCCTCCCCAAACCCGCCAAGCCAGCCACTCCAGGGAACCTCAGGTTCCACTGTGTCCCACGCACCTGTGTTCTAGTGGGCTCCATTCCGTGGATGGCCTCACACCCCTTGCATGGCAAGAGCCTGTGCCCTGCACACAGGGACATCCCAGAGCACCCCAGAGCACCCACATGTCCCCAGTGCTATGGGCACCCACCTCAGAACAGTCTCGTCAGTGAGATGTGACCTTCCTGTCCCACAGACCCACTGGTGCTGCAGGTGCCAGCGTGGGCACTGCTGGAGGGGGACACCTTGACACTGCGCTGCCGGTGCCGGCAGCACAACCATCTCACCAGGGTGCGATTTTACCAGAAGGAGAAGGATCTAAGGGGGTCCCTCATGTGGACCAAGCTGTCCCTTTCACCTCTGCAGCTGCACCACAGTGGCCGCTACAGATGTGAGGGCTTGGTGGGGTCCTGGCAGTCACGGTCAGCACCAGTGACAGTGACAGTGCATGGTGAGCACCCATAAGGCTGGAACTCCAATATCTTGACAACCCCAAAGCCACTTCCCAATGCACTCAGACTCACAGTCCTCACCTCCCCTCTCCTTCCCAGAGCTCTTCTCGGTGCCGGTGGTGGAGGGTGCCCAGGAGCTCACTGAGGGGTCCCCCCTGAATCTCAGCTGCCTCAGCACCCCCAGCCCCCTGCGGCCCCAAGCCCCACTCCTGCACATGTTCTACCGGGACGGGCAGGTGGTGGGGGGCCTGCAGGGGTCCCCGCAGCTGCTGGTGCCCGCTGTGAAGGTCTCCCACTCGGGGAATTATGGCTGTGATGTGCACTCCAAGAGTGGGGCTGTGCAGAAGAGCAGCCACCAGCTCCTTGTCACGGTGTGCAGTGAGTGCAGGGATGGCCATGGGGAGCCCCCACAGATGTCTCAGGTCCCCCACACTGCCTGGCACCCCCCAGCCCTCCCTGACACCTGCTCTGGGGCACCCAACCTTTTCCAGATCCCCCCCTGGCCCCCACCATCCTTTCTCAGGTCTCTCCCTGGGACCCCCAGCCCCTACATGGGTACCCTCATCCTTCCCTGGTGCATTTTCTGTGTCCTGCCATCGCTGCCCCAGGTCGCTCCTAAGGTCCCCCCATTCCTGGCTAATGTTTCCCTCCATCCTTCGTTGGGTCCCCTCCCCCATCCCTGGGTCCCTCCACTCCTCTCTGATGTCTCTGCACATTGCCTAACTCTCACCATCCTCTGCCATGGTCCCCATACCCTTCCTGGTGTTGCCCACCTCCCTCTCCAGGTGTTCCCTCCCTGACCCCTTTATCATCCCTTGGGGTTCCTTTCTAAGCCCCGCTCCCCCAATCTCTGCACCCCCTCTCCCTCATTGGAATTCCCCTGCCCCTGCTTGACACCCCCCCGGGTCCCTCACTGTCCCCTCCTGTCCCACTATCCTGCAGGGGTCCCGCCCTCAGGGGTGTCCCTGTCAGTGCAGCCCCCCGGGGGACAGGTGACACTGGGGGACAGCCTGGTGCTGAGCTGAGCGGTGGCCACAGGAACAGGTCCCCTGTCCTTCTCCTGGCACCGGGAGGGCTCGGGGGCACTGCCAGGAACCAGCTCCCACCTGGAGCTGCACCACATTGGGGACAATGACAGCAGCCAGTACTGGTGCCGGGTCAGTGACAGGAACAGCGTGACTGAGAGTGACCCCCTGAATGTCACTGTCCTGGGTGAGTGGGACCCTCAGGCTGGGAACGACCCCACCCACAGCAACCCCATCCCACCTCACCAGGTGCCAGCACCGTCTCTGTCCTCACAGTGCCCGTGGCCAATGCCACCATCACCCCTGGTCCCCTGGCGCACCATGTGTGTTCAGGTGACAACGTGACGCTGCACTGCTCGGTGGAGGTGGGCTCAGCCCCTGTCACATTCATCTGGCTGCACAATGGGCAGGAGGTGGCCTGGGGTCCCTTCCTGGAGAACAACAATGTGGAACATTCGGGCACCTACCAGTGCGTGGCCACCAACCAGCTGGAACAGGACAGGCACCGTGTGTTCCGGGCACTGAGCCCTGAGCTGGCACTGATGGTGAAACCTGACTCATCCTGGGAGGAATCAGGAATCACAGGTGGGGTCACACAGGGTCGCCAGGGGTTCTCAGGACCCCCAGGGTTTAGGTGACCCCGATGTGTCCCCTCAGTCCCCAGCAGTGGCTGTGAATGTCAGGAGGACCCTCCTGTTCCTGCTCCTGCTCCTGGCTGTCATTAGGGGCTGTCACTGGTGGCACCGCCAGGGTGGGTGACAATGGGGGAGATGGAGATCCTGGAGTGATGGGGAGGCCCCAGAGTGGGGACAGAGATCAGCAGCACCCAGGGCCCCTGAGCTGGGGCACCCTGAGCCTGCAGTGACCTCGGCTGGGTGTCCTTAGGGATTTGGGGGGAATTTGGAGTGTCTTGGTTAGGCTCCAGGGTCTTCCCTGGGTGGGCTTCAAGGAACATTGGGGTGGCACAGGGAGCTCCTGGAGGGTTTTTGAGGTCCTGGAGGGATGTGCAGGGATGTTGGGGTATCTTTCTGGGATCGTGGGGGAGTTTGGGGGTGCCTCTCACTGCCAGACTTGGGGTTCTGGAGACTCAGATGGTTGGGGGCACCAAAGGAGTTGGGGGCATTGCGGTGATGCAGAAGGTCTAGGGGAGTTCAGGGGTGCTCAGAGTGTCTGGGGAGAATCAGAGGTTCTTTGGAAATCGGGGCTGCAGTGGGGATTTGTGTGTCCCGTGGGTGGTTGGAGCTGCTGAGGTCCCAGGAAGGTTCAGGGGTCCCGGTGTCCCCACAGTCACACCCTCCCCTTTCCCTTGCAGCTGCCAGGAAGCTCCAGGACAGGTGAGTGGGGGACTTGGGCTGGGAGTCCCCTTTCCCCCTCCCCAGACCCCCTTATCACCACAGGAACCTCCCGGAGCAGGGGGCTGTGCTCAACACCCACATCATAGGCACCGGGTGGGCAGAGGGTGAGTACAGGGGGGGATACGTCACCCACGAGTGTCACCCCCACCCAGATCGCCACAAGCGGTGTCACTCTCAGGGCCCCAATGGGTGTCCCCTAGCCCTGCCCTACCTCGGGATCCACAAGTGACCAACACAGAGCTGTCGGGACCCCACGAGGGACCCCCGTGATTACAATGATGTGCTGTGACTCTAGGGTGCATGGGGGTGCTGGGGGCATCGATTACCCTCAGGGATCTCTTCTTCTTCTTCTTCACAGCACCCCACGGGGCTCCTCATTCCCTCTCCCAGTACTGAGGGAGCACACAACATTTTTCATTCTTACTATACCCAAAATTCAGGTTTTTGGTCAAACTGCATGAGAAAGAAGGCTCACTCTTTAAAATTTGTAAATGTATAATAAGGAATAAAAGGGACAGTAAACAGCCTGCTGGGTGCTTGGCAACTTCCAGACGACCATGGTTAACTACAACAATTCTCTTTACATAGCTTTGCATTGTATTGGTGCAATACATACACAGGAGGATTATACATATTCAAATTCTTTCCAGTCTACATGTTCTGTGAATTCTTTGGCTTGGTTTGACCCTTGATTCATTTCCATAAAGTACATGTCATCCTGCAGATTAAATTTATATATTTCATGTCCTCACAAAAGCCCCTGTTCTGTGGTTTGACAGTTCTTGATAACCGAACGGGCAGTGGTAAATTCCTCTTTGCATTTTTTTGCATTCTCTCTTTTGATGTTTTGTGGTAGTGTGTTGTTAAGTTTCTTGTGTTATTCTCCCAATTTATGTATTGTTCTCCCCTATTATGTGTAAAATGGTTTCGTTTCCCCAGTTTTTCCCGCCACTGCTAGCCTGTCAGCTAAGTTGCTATAGCAACTGCTATTCATAGTTGCCGATATGTATTTGCCCCTCCCCTGGTTTCCCTTATAAGTGAAAGTTGTTTCCTCCCTGTCCAGTCAATCACTCCCTTCCTCCTCCCAGGTTTCGAGAACCTTCTCCTCTCTGGAGATGGTGGTTGGCTGGGGTCCCAGGACACCTCCTTTACCTTTTGATTATTGGTCTCCATGGAATGTCAGTTCTGTGAAGTTCATCCCCTCACCTTTCCTGATTGGCTCTGTCTGTACCCACCCCCTTGCTTTATAATCCTGTTTTCACCCCCTATGAAAAAACTTTTTCCCGGATGGTTTCCCGGTGTTTGGATGCGGCAGCACCGTCAATAAACCAATGTTTAACCCCCGGGAAATGGTCAGTTCCGTTCTTCTCATATACCAGCGAGGTACGCCAGTCCGCAGCCAGCACAGCCCGAGGCCATCAGACGCCGGAAGGGTGCTGGCCAGAAATTGCAGAGGGGCGTCGGCCTTTCGCCCTCAGCTAGTCGGATTCTAAACTTCGGGCCACATGCAATCCCCTCCGCAGATGGCGCCCACGCGGGGGCTTTACCGTACCCCGCGGACTGGACTTTAAATCTACTAGCCGTCAGACTTCCTCCGGTGTCAGTGGACTAATCCGCCTGAACTTTTCGTTTGCAACGCTCTTTGATGAGGTGAACCCCGGACTCGGTTCCTCCCCTGCCCTTTTAATTCTCCCTGGGAGCTCTACGAGGGGGACTGCCGTCTGCCGCTTTTCTCGCCTGCGGTGTCCCGGCCCGGTGACGCCCGGCCCAGCAGCGGGGCTCTCGGCGCGGCGCTGACTGGTTACAGCGGGCCTCTTTCAGCGCGGGGCGGCTTTTCCGCGCGGTTTGCCGCGGCGGGGCCGCTACACCCCCCACGATCATGGGTGTGGGTCAGAGCAAAACCCAAAAAGGAGTTTTTTTTGTAGTTAAGGGTTTGTTACTTGGAAGAAGTTTTACTGCCCCCAAGAAAGAGTTGATAGTGTTGATTAGATGGGTATTTTCACATTTCCCTGAAGTTTCCCCAGAAGTTGCGAAAGAGCCGCGCTTTTGGGCAGCCGTTGTGGCCAAATTAGACCAACAGGTTAACGCTGGGGAACCCCGGTTGTCTAACGTGGCATACTGGGCAAGCAAAGTATTAACTTCGCTGCGCCCAGCCGAGAGTTCAAGAAACGATCTTTCTTCTTCTAGTTTGTTCCCTAGTTCTCCCAGTTCCCGCATCCTTACCCCCAGCCCTCTCCCTCTTCATACAGGCAGGAGCCCTCGAAAGAGATTTTAAAAGCCAACAAAAAGCAGGGAAACCATTCTGCCCCTGCTCCCTCTCGACCTGCTCAGCCTCCCCGTCCGAGGAGCCCTGCCCAAGTTCCTCCATCCTCCCCTTCTACCCCAGTTCCCAAGTCCCCAGTTTCAACCCCTAAGTTTGTTCCGCTTAGTAATGAAATTCCACAAAGTAGCCCCTTTACTGTCCAAGATGGCAGGGACCACGCGGTCTCTGCCGCCAGAGCTTCTTCTTCTTCCGCTAACCCGTTCCTCCCAAGCACCAACCCCTTCCTTCACCCTGACCACACCCCTTGCCCAGTTACTCCTCTCTCATACCCTCCCTCCGTCCCGCTCACTCCTCAGCACTCCGCCCCACCTTCAGCTCCTCCTCAAACCCCTCCCCCGGTTCAGCCCCCCACTCCCTTCCCCCCCGCTCTGTTTTCGTTTTTCCCTCCGCCTCCGAACGCCGTCCGGGGGGCGGAGAAGGGTACTTTGCCGCGCCCACTCCCTTGCCTTACGTCAGCTCCAAACCCCGCCTCAACCTCCTCCAGTTTCGGTTCCCACGCCACCCCCCCCAGCTATCACGCTTTGTGTTCAGAGGAGGGGGGGGAGGAAAGCCGGAAACTGGAGCAAGCTCCCCTATTAGAAGCCGCTCCGGTAACATATCATCTACGGGAAGGGGGAAATGCACGGGCACAGTGGGTGCCTTTAGCACAGGTCCGAATAAAGGAGCTATGCAAAGCTCAGAAAGATTACTCCCGGGAGTCAGAATTCTTCCGGGGTTTGCTACACAATACCCTTGCTCAGGGAGATTTGGTACCGACGGATTTAAGGTCCCTCTTCTCTAGCCTGCTCAGACCCATGGAATTTAGAGTCTGGGTGAGGGAATGGAGGAGGGAAATAGTGGAAGTACTCCCAAGTTTTTGGGGGAACCTTACACTGTCCCATGACGCAGATGGTCAGTTAATTACCCAAGAACATCTTTTGGGTGAAGGACAGTGGGCTGAAGGGGCAAATCAAGCTAAAGCCTTATTCTCATCCCAGCTAGTAGAGACGGCCCGGGCAGCTGAGCGGGCCTTCTTTAAGTTAGAGGTAGTTACCTCCCAATGGGAAGATGCTGAGGTTTTGCAAGGAGCGCAAGAGCCATACATGGAATTTATCGAACGCTTATACAGATATGTAGAAGCGCAAGCGTTCGGAGAGGATGATAGGGAAAAAATGCTTGAACAGATGACTTATAGCAATGCCAACGCTGACTGCCGCAAGGCTATAAAAACTCTCCCTCGAAGTCCTAAGCCCACAGTAGAAGCCATGATAGATGTCGTAGTGCGTCAAGTCTCCCTGGCCCCAAGGCCTAAGAGAACATCTGTGCATTTTGCTGAATGCCCCGAGCAAGACTTCATAGAGGCTGAAGCTTCCCCCGTGGCCAGTCCTTCTACTTCTGAGTCTGGCAGAAGGACATCAGCAACCCATCCCTGCCATCTCTGTGGCAAGGTGAGGCATTAGATGCCTCAGTGTCCCATGCGCCAAAACTACATAGAATGGAGGCAGAAGCAAGATAAGAAGAAGACAGAAGAAAAAGACCATCCAAATGAGTCAAGCCCCTCATCCCGAAGCAGAGGATGCAGAAGGAAACTGAGTCACAAGTTCAGGCGTGCTCGCGGCGACAGAGAAAACCCTCCCAAACACCATCAATTTCCTCAGATGTTTACTTCCTCCCCAATGCTGAGACTGCTGCTCCTACCCCTCTCGTCACTGAACTACCTCTGGTTTATTAATCCCAATCTCCCTCCCCCATTTCTTCTTCTTCTCCCGAACTGGATTTATTATTTGGGGCAGAACCATCTGTTTAAGTATTTTGCGTTTAACTGTTCACCTTTTGTCTTTTAGTACATTTCCCCAACTCACTTTTGATTTTCATCCTCCTAATTTACAAGCCAGTCCAGAGAAAACTGACTGCGCCGAGTACCACTGTCCCTTGCAATGTTCAGAAGACAAAGACACTCGTCATGACCAGCTGCGAGTTCCTGCATTCTAAGCTTAATTTAGACTTTTCTCTTCATTTTAATTTTTATTTGGTAGAAAACGGGGAGATGTGGTAGTGTGTTGTTAAGTTTCTTGTGTTATTCCCCCAATTTATGTATTGTTCTCCCCTATTATGTGTAAAATGGTTTCGTTTCCCCAGTTTTTCCCGCCACTGCTAGCCTGTCAGCTAAGTTGCTATAGCAACTGCTATTCATAGTTGCCGATATGTATTTGCCCCTCCCCTGGTTTCCCTTATAAGTGAAAGTTGTTTCCTCCCTGTCCAGTCAATCACTCCCTTCCTCCTCCCAGGTTTCGAGAACCTTCTCCTCTCTGGAGATGGTGGTTGGCTGGGGTCCCAGGACACCTCCTTTACCTTTTGATTATTGGTCTCCATGGAATGTCAGTTCTGTGAAGTTCATCCCCTCACCTTTCCTGATTGGCTCTGTCTGTACCCACCCCCTTGCTTTATAATCCTGTTTTCACCCCCTATGAAAAAACTTTTTCCCGGATGGTTTCCCGGTGTTTGGATGCGGCAGCACCGTCAATAAACCAATGTTTAACCCCCGGGAAATGGTCAGTTCCGTTCTTCTCATATACCAGCGAGGTACGCCAGTCCGCAGCCAGCACAGCCCGAGGCCATCAGACGCCGGAAGGGTGCTGGCCGGAAATTGCAGAGGGGCGTCGGCCTTTCGCCCTCAGCTAGTCGGATTCTAAACTTCGGGCCACATGCAATCCCCTCCGCAATGTTTATTTATTTGCTACTTTTCAATGTGTTCCTATCATACAGATGAGATACTCCACCAGAATATTAAATCAACATTAGCTATTTCACTCAGCTGTCACACAAAATTATCTGAGTTATTCTCACCGTTGTCACTTAGTTACACAAATAAAGGCATTAGCTACTTCTGCAACAGTTAATGTTGTAATACACAGCACATTGTCTCTATCTTGATATTTTTAGAGACCATAAACTATAATACATTTATCAAACTAAAATATATATTCTACACAGGGATTAGAGTATAAAGGCTGAAAAAGTGTAGTGTATCAAAAGCACTTAAAAAGTGATTACAAACTGTATTATATCAAAATAATTTGGAAAAACCAATATAGTAGTGAAAGCCAATGACTACATAGTCCTTCATAACAGGGGGAAGGTGTATGGAAGGGTTTATTTGACTTCCCCTGAAACAGATAAAACCTCTTGTTCGTTACACAGAAAACCTTAAAAATAGAAGATGTGATTAAGTGTTTGTCTAGCTTGCTACACAAAAAAACCTCAAAAATAGAGGATGTGGTTAAGTGCCTGTTTGATTTATTTAACTTGCATAATTCTTTTTTTGCCTGCATAATCGCGTGGTAATCATAAGATCTTAAGTAAGTTTTATAAGAGAAAGGGTGAAGCTCTTCTACCAAATATGGAATCAGGTCAAAGGACACAACCGAGAAAGACTACCAAGACCTTCATCATCGACCACCAGGAGGTGAGAGAAGACCCCCTAGCAACAATCAACGCAAGCGCAGAGTACTTCAAAATGACACAGCAGTCCGGAAGCACTAAGAACTTAAAAAGGGGGACGTTGGGGATGAGGGTGCGGCAGTTGGTGGAGCGGAGACTCCCCTGCCGTCCAGCGCTGAAACTTTTGCTTATGCTGTATGCCTTGAATTAATAAATTCAAATTGGAAATTTCACTCCTCTTGAGTCTATTTATAACATCCCCTGCTCTGATTTTGTCAGCAATAAATTCAATGCATATCTCTAACTCCGAGGCAGTTTTATCCGTGTTAGGATTTAATGAGTGATCTCTCCTGGCCCTTGTCTCAACCCAGGAACGCTTTGCTCAATTTTCTCTCCCCATCCAGGTGTGGAGGGCAGTGAGAGAGCAGCTGTGGTGGGTGCGGGGCATCCACAGTCCATCCACGGCAAGGCAGGGAGGAGGAGGAGGGTCCAGGTCAGGTTGTTGAGCAGATTGTTGTGGGATTTGCAGTAGTGCTGGGGCTCTCTCAGTCCCTTGGGGACAGGCACAAAATGATAAATTGGTGC
Source organism: Zonotrichia leucophrys gambelii (assembly GCF_028769735.1). Classification (NCBI taxonomy): domain Eukaryota; kingdom Metazoa; phylum Chordata; class Aves; order Passeriformes; family Passerellidae; genus Zonotrichia; species Zonotrichia leucophrys. The sequence goes on along the minus strand of NW_026992470.1, from coordinate 10,209 downwards.
ATTTCTGGACTGGTTCCCTCATAGCTGCCCCTGCAGGGGCGTTCCCTGCTCTGAAAACCATCAAAGGCCCTCACAGAGCCACTGCTTGGGCTCTCTTTGTGATTTGTGCTTCTTGCAGGGCTGAGCAAACCACAGGGAGGCCTTTTTCCACCCACAGAATTCTCACCTCTGCAGCAGCTCTTAAGCTGCCAGAATCAAAGTCAAAGGGGCAGGGGGGACCCTCAGGTCCTGGCTTACCCCTGGGGCTGCCCAGAGCAGGGCTGGGCAATGGCCATCCCTGTACAGAGGGGATGGGCCATGGCTGGGCCCCACCCTTGGATTGCCACCCCAACAATGTCGGCCACTCCACAATACTTTTCACTATCTGAACAACATTGAAATATTTAATCAACAGTATAACCAATAATGTAATATCAATTCATATCATAAACAGCTAAATTCAACTTCCATTAACTTGTTTCCCACAATACATACTAGTAAACAACTGTTATTTCTGTCCTCACATTTTTGCCTAAAAGACCGGTAATTTCAAAGTTCTAATAGTTCAGAGAGAAGGGGGTCGTATTTTCCATTCCAAGGGAGGTTCCCACTTTGTTCAACTTCCTTGAAAGAGCTGAAGAAAGAAACACAATTTATGCCAGTTTAAACAAAAAGCTGTATTTTTGTCCCAGATGCAGGGAACCAGGTCCTCTGCCTCCTTGGACCTGGGATCAGCACCAGTAAGCCACCTTAGTGGGAGCACTGGGATGGGGATTGCAGAGCCACTAAGCACATGGGGGTAAAGAGGAACAAATCTGACTTGGACTTATGTCTCAACATATGCTACACATGAGGTGAAAAATCACTCTGTGGATTCTACAAGTGCTGGGAAGCCCTTCCCCAGCGAGGCTTCACACAATAGAGAATGAGGTGAGAGAAAGCTTCAGTGATTCAGCTGTGAGTGACCCCGACTGGCTGGTGGGACAGATGCCTGGGAAAAAATGCCTGGGAAATTGAGCTGTGGGAGGAGCCTTTGCAAAGAAAAGCAGCAAACTGTGACACACCAGGAGCACTTTGCTTTGGGTTTCTTGGAGGATTAGCGTCTCCCTCAGAGGGTCAGTTTGGCCGTCCTTCCCTGTGGGATTCACATTCTCTGAACCTGAGAGAAGCAGTGGGAGAAGCAAAAAGTGATGCAAACAATTCTCATCTCATTTTCTGCTCCTCTGTTTTTCACAAATGGAATGCATTGTGGGAGATTGTTTACCTGAAGGGAATTGGTAATTGGATTCTGCTGTGAGTGTTTTGATTCACTGACCATTTGAATCCAGGTGTGTGTGTGTGGGGACAGTAAACTGACTGTCATGAGACTATGTGCAGTGGAGTGCCGTTGAGTGCTTGGCAGATTCAGTTTAGATGCAATGTAATATAATATAGACTAATATGGTATAATAAAGTATTGAAGATGGAGGGAGAAGACCCAATTTTCATTGTTCAGCATCGACTCCGTTTATTCACTCAATCAATCACTTTTTATAACCGTGTTAATTCACTTCATGCATATTGCAAACCCAAGCTCACAATAGGTCAGAGATAAAACACCAACCCCTCCTTATGTTTCCAATACCAAGATTTGGGTTCTCAAAATTATTTTTGCTTTCCCAAAACAGCCAAAGATAGAATATCTACTTGTTATGAGAAAGCTGCCTGAGAACTCTGGTATGCAAGGTTCTCAAGGTCTTCATGTTTGTCTTGTAATTGTAATTTTACTTGTAATTAAAAACAACCTGAGGACTTCTACTGTTTACAGAAACAGGCTGTGAGAATCTGCTCCTCACAGCTGCCTTCTAAGCCATTTCTGGAAAATCTCCGACGATTCCTGGTTTTTCCTTTTTTGCACAAGGAGGTTGGTATGCTAGGTTTTTCTATCATTCCTCTGACCATATCTTGAATACCACCAAGAATACAAAGCAAAGCAAACAAAAGCATTCAAAAATACACTCAATATCTCTATAAGGACCCTCAGCCATGGTCCAAGCAATGGCTTTTACCCCAAAGGGTTAAAAGGCTGTCAGCTGTCCTCCCTCATGTGCACCTGGGGAGGAGGCGAAGGCGAGTCTGCTTGAGATTTTCACATCCACCCTTTTCTTGGGTTTCCCAGAAAAGTTCAAAATCAGTTTTACAGACTGTAATCCTTTAGTCATTTGGCTCAAATGGCCTCAGCTGGGTTATTCTCAGTTCTTGGTTGATTTGGAGTAGTGAAAAATTAGCATGCATTTAAAACACTTAAAATATCTAAACTTAACAGACTTATTTTAAGATCAACAATGCTTATATGTAAAATCAATAACTCCAATAAAACTTAAACAAGAATCAGAAAAGTTCTATGGGCTAACTGTATCACACTCTTTGTAACACAAAAATAGGAAATTCTAACAATTATTACATTATAAGCAATATTCTCAGCTAGCAAGGTTTCTCTCTTACAAGGGATCTAAACTAGGGAAACAAACTAAAAAGGCTAATACCATTTATAAAATATGCTATATGACAGATACAAAAAAGAAAAATTCTATTTGCTATGAGGCTCAAACAAAACTCAGGTGTGCTAATATAATTAATAAAAATAAGCTAAAGGAAGTTTGCTGTCTATTCTCAAACAGCAGATATATTTTAAACAAAAACAGCTCTACTCACAAATGCTTCTGATTGTCTCTTTTAACTAGAGTTTCTCTAATATTCACAACAATATTTTGCACACAGGTCATAAAATAAACGCTTATGATAAAAGCATAAATCTATCTAACATCACTTAAACGAAATAATATTTAGACTTAAAATACTTAAAATATTTAAACTTAACAAAACTTAACATTACTTAAGCTTAATTTTAACAAAATCAGCTGATTTTAAATTCTATATAACTTATACTTAATATAATTTTAATCTTAACCAAAAACTTTTGGTCAACAAAAGTTTGTTTGTTTATAATCATGATAAAAAACAAGTGATATTTTAAAATAAATATCAAATGTTATATGTTTTTGTTAATTATATGCTTTTAAAAACCAAGCTTTTATTAACTAAAATTTGAAATTATTAATTATTTCAAAATTTTATTTCATATTTTTATTATTTTATTTTATTATTATTAATTTTATTATTTATCATTATTTCATTTTATTATTTATCATTATTTTATTTTATTATTTATTTCATATTTTATTATTTTATTTATATTATTATTATGCCTTCTAAAGTGGCTTTGGAGTAGGAAACACCACTTTATAAAACAAACATTTCCTTTGGATTCAGAGAAAGGAAACAATTCTTATTTAAAAATAATTATATAGCAATTCTATAAAATGCCTTTTTGAGGAAATATATCAACAGATGTTTTCCTTGTGTAAAATAGACATTTTTTAGCTCAAATCTTTGAAACACATATACTACTTAAAGTTTGTGTTTATGCATTACCTTCTATATTAGTAATTCAATAAAACTTCTAATCTATACCAAAACTATTTTTCTTTATTCAAAACGTGTACCACTCCTAATTTAGCTTTCAGGGCTTGAGCTAAAACCATGTCATCAGAAACCTCTGGGTTTCTCATTTCTTAATTCTTCTTCTAAGTTCTTTTCTCATTGTGTGTGTCTTAGGGAACAGCAAAGCCACATTGCATACCACTGGAGTAAGACACTGTTTAAAATCTTTAAAAGCAGCATTTAGGATCAAACTAAAGCTTGATAGAGAAATCTGTCTGCACTTTGAAATGCAAGACCTCTTGAAACTATTAATATTGGAAAGTGGATTCTGGCAAGAACAGAAACTGCACAGACAGGAGAGAGAGAGAGAGCCTAGGAGCTTGAGCCCAGTGCACTCCAGCCCTGGGTCTTTCACAGCTAAGGCTCTGTTTGTAGCAGCAAGGAAAGGTAAAAAGTGTGACCATCCTTCTCAGCTTCACCCTAAGCTGGTTACTGACTATCTTTCTCAGCTTCACCCTAATCTGGTTACTAACTTGTATCACTGAATTACTAACACTGCTAAAGAGGGGCAGAAGAGAGAGTTTGCAGTCTACCTCTTCTGTGTGTAAGAGGAGTTTTCACATATCTGAGCAGGAGAGGAAAAAACCAAAGCTTATGAGAATAAGTATGAAATACATATAAACTAAGGTAACAGATTTAAGTGGCTTAAAAAAGTACAGGTACATTCAAGAAAACCAACAGATATTTGTCCATTTTAGAGAAGAGCTACCAAGAGTTTATCTGCTCCCACGGCGCGTGTGTAGGGGGGGGGGGGGGGGGGGGGGCGAGCCCCCCCGCTGGGTGCGGCGTGCGCTCCGCCCGCGCTGCAGCCACGGCGGCACGGCCGCTGCCCCCGCGGTGGCTCCGCCGTCCCGCGGCGGCTCCCTGCGATGTCGGAGCAGGCGAAAAAACTTCTGGTCTCACGGTGCGGCGGCGGCTCCGCTCGGCTCCCGCCGGGGCCAGGCTGGGCATGGCCGTGGTGCTGCTGGTGCTGCTGGTGGCCGCCTGGCGCTGGCTGCAGGGCGCAGCTTCCCCCGCGCCACGTGCGGTGCGGCTTCCTCCGCGCTGGGTAAGGCGCGGCATGGCTCCCGCCGCTCTCAGCTCCCACAGCTCAGCTTGGTCCCGCCGCGCGGCGCGGCTTCTCCCTGCCGCTGCCTCTGTTATCGCCGCTACAGCGCAGCACTACAGGCTGTCGCTCGGCGCGGCTACTCAACGTCTTGACAGTTTTATCACTGTCCCATGATAAATCACCGAATTCACGCCATCCTGTTAACTCGTAAACCGTATGGAGGATAAGGAAAATCCCCCCAGCACAGCCGTCAGTCCAAAGTCCGGTTAAATCCTTTTGCAAATTCATCCCCTTAATCTGTGGTTTTTATAAATATGCTGCTTGCCTTTTTCCTACCCAATTTCCAGCGCTGGTTGCAGCCTCTTCAAGGTCGCGGCAGCACATCTCAGTCGAGCTCGTCTTTACGATCACTCGAGGCACACGACGTGTATCAGCTTCTTTTTTTATCCCTTTATCGCGTTTTCCTGCCGTCCCGCTGCATAGGACCTGACCCGGTTTCACTTCGCGTAGTGCATATCAGTGTCGGGGTCACCATTATGTCGAAGTAAAAGAAGCGACCACCTTTGTTGCTTTAGCATATGACTCCGATTTATTCATCAATCAGGCACTTTTTATAACAGTGTTAATTCACTTCATGCATATTGCAAACCCAAGCTCACAATAGGTCAGAGATAAAACACCAACCCCTCCTTATGTTTCCAATACCAAGATTTGGGTTCTCAAAATTATTTTTGCTTTCCCAAAACAGCCAAAGATAGAATATCTACTTGTTATGAGAAAGCTGCCTGAGAACTCTGGTATGCAAGGTTCTCAAGGTCTTCATGTTTGTCACTTTTACTTGTAATTAAAAACAACCTGAGGAATTCTACTGTTCACAGAAACAGGCTGTGAGAATTTTACTCCTCACAGCTGCCTTCTAAGCCGTTTCTGAAAAATCTCCAACAGGTTCAGTCTATGGCTAAACAAGAAAAGTCCAGCCAAAAGGCTACTCTATCATCTCTCCCCTCACTCGAGAGTCTTCTCTACTTTCTTCGTGGTTAATCCCTTCTTATCTCATCTCTTATCTCTCTTCAGCTTCAGGAGGATCAGCATTTGCAAGGTCTCAATCATGCAAGAAAAGGGTTAAAATTTCAGTCTCTGCTTGTCTTAGAGCTCTAGAACTCCCACACTGCCCTGCTGGGTGCCTTCTCGCCGCGCTCCCCCCTCTTCTCCTTCTGGGCCGGCCGCTATCAAATTCAGATGCCGGCTCTCCCTCTCTCTCTCTCCTGCCAGGGGGGGAATGGCTGCCCGATGTGTCTTGGTGCTCCTCCACCCTTCCATCCTCAAGGGTACCTTCACCCCCATCTCTGTCCAGGCCCAGGCCTACCACATGGCTGCCCCTCCCCCACCCAGCAGCAGCAGCTGGACGAGAGAGGGAGACCTGACTTCTTTCCCTCGAAGTCTCAAGAGAGCTTCCCAGGGCCGCAGCTCTGGTTTTTAACTCCTGTGTGTTCTCAGAGGTGTGTCCAAACCTCACTGGCTACATCAGGTGCCAATATTAAAATCTGACCACCCATTGGTTTGACTACAGCATCCCAGAATTCCCATTTCCCCGTCAAACCAGCACACCTTCTCATCCTATTTTGAATTTCCCTAAGAGGATTCCTTTTCAGGGGAAACAACTTTACTCTTCTGTGCCAGGGCAAGCTGTGACAGTTTTTACAGATGGATCAGGAAGAACTGGAAAAGCTGCTGTAGCCTGGAAGAAAGATGACCACTAGGAACATGAAGTAATGGTTCAAAAAGGGTCTCCTCAATTAATTGAACTTTGTGCCTTACTCTTAGACTTTACCTTATTTTCTAGTTCCGTAAATATAGTTACTGATTCTGTTCATGTTGCTAATTTAGTAATACAGTTGGATCAAGCTGTGTTGTATAAGGTAAAGGAGAAACCATTATTTGTTATGTTGTTGAAATTGTGGACTGTTATTCATAATCAAAAGCATTCTTATTTTATTATGCATACTTGTAGCCATACATCGCTACCTGGATTCTTTGTTGAAGGTAATCCCTATGTGGATTCCCTTGTGGCTGCCTCAGCAGTAAAAATGGTGCCTAATGTGTTATAGCAAGCTGTTCTATCTCACCAAATTTTTCATCAGGGTGCTCAGGCACTACAGCAGCAATTTAAATTATCACATAGTGAAGCAAAGTCAATTATTTCTTCTTGCCCTCATCGTCATACATCTCATGTTTCACAATATTACAGTACTAATCCCAGAGGATTACTCTCTTTGCAAGAATGGCAAAGAGATGTTACAAAAATGCCTGAATTTGGCTGTCAAAGTATGTTCATGTTACAATTGACACCTTTTCTCATGCCATGGTTGCCTCAGCGTTGGCAGGTGAAACATCTCGGGATGTTATTCATCATTTTTGCCACACCTTTTCCATCTTAGTCGTTCCATCACATGTAAAGATGGATAACGGCCCGGCATATGTTTCAAAGAAATTCCAGGTGGTTTTTTGTGCCTGGGGTGTTGATCATTCCACTGGTATTGCTCATGCCTCAACAGGCCAAGCAATTATTGGACGTGATCATAGTGTGTTGAAGTGCTAGGTACAAAAACAAAAATGGGGAATGCAAAGGGAATCGCCTCAAGTGAGATTAGACAAAGCCATTTATATCTTAAACTTTCTGCATCCTTTACCTGACTTACATGTGTCTCCTATATTCTATCATTTTCCATCTTTGAATTCAAAACAGCCAAGCTTTAAGAAAGGTATTAAAATGTCCTTGGGTGACGTTATGATGCTTGTATCCCCATTCATCTGTTCTGTGCCTTTAAGACCGGCTCTGAAGAGTGGAAATTTTGTTTGGGTTTCTCTTATCAGGGACACAGAGACGAGCAGTACATAGGGCTGTTTTTCATTTCTTGCTTCAGCTTGCTGCTTTGCTTGCTCCCTTTTCTGTTCTTGCTTCTGCTCTGCTTTCGCCTCTGCTTATTAGCTAGTTCTAGCTAAACAGTCCACATTCCTTCCTGGACTGTTTCTCCTCTCCTGTTTCTGTGACCATCTCAAACCTGCTACAGACTGGGACCCGGGAACACCGTTCGGCTGCAGCAGCTGCCCCAGCACTGGAGGGACTGAGAATAGAGCAACCATCCCCGAAAGAGACTTTCTGATTTTGTCATCTTCCTCAAAGCGGTGTCATTGGGTATTGTTCATTTTGTGTGCTGGGGGTGCTGAGCCTGAAAGAAACAGGTTCTTTCCACCTCTCTCCAAGGAATTTTTTCCCGAACTGGTTGGGGGGAGGGGCTGCGTGGGTTTCGCTTTCTGGTGGGGCCCTCCTTTGCAGATTCTTTAACAAATTTGCCCTAAACCAGGACATAAGTCATGGGTAGAAGACTTAATCACAGAAAGTTGGACTGGCCCAGTGGAATTAGTAACATGGGTAAAAGGATATGCATGCATTTTAACAGAAAATAGACCTCGTTGTGACGTTGTGTCTCTGTCCGTTTCATTAAACCTTATTTGGAGCACAAAGAAAAGGACAGGATGGGTGGTTCTACAGCGGAAGCAAAATGAGTAGGTAATTGCATTGATTATTAGGTGGATGGAAGCATGGAACCTCAAGGAATGTATGGTAAAGATGGTAATTCAAGGCAGAGTAAAGGGAGTTACAGGCTTACCCTGAAAATCAAAAATTTAAGGTAATGGATGTTGCTTTTGCTTCTTTTTGAATTCTCTTATAGAGAGGTCAGTAGTACTGAGAAATGTGTCTTGTACCATTTCCTTTTGCAGGGCACACACAGTTCCAAAAATAGGGGAATTTGATGTACCTCAGGGAGAAATGTTGCCTTTGCATAAGGGTTGAAACAGTAGCTGAAGTCCAGACTTCGAGCAACTAGGTTGGTTATGAGAGCAGCAACCAGTTGTAAAGTTAAGTGGATGCTACTTGGTTCTAAGTGGTGACTAGGCAGATGACTTGGTCTCTGATTCTCTGTGGGAGAAAATTATCTGATTTGAGGTGAAGGTGTCATTCTGCTACAAATGTGTCATCTGAAAATTGTGAGGTCTGTAACAGTATCTGAAGATCTGTTTTTATGGCCTTGTTTGTATATGAATGTTAGGATTGTGAAGGAGTGTGTTGTGGAGTTGGAAGAAGTTGGTTATCTGTAAGTGAATGAAGAATGGATCCTCTGTCTGCTTGGATTATTGCAAGGACCCTGCAAAAGTCCTTAGCAGTTGTGTTTCTGGGTCAAATACAAAAAGGGGGAATTGTAGGAAAGGCATTTTGTGCTGTTCTTGTGCGTCAGTAAAGGCTTCCTAAAGATAAGGAAAGCCCCGTATCTCTCCCAAGGAAGACACCGAGGCTGTCACCACAGAGACATGATGAAGGAGAGAGAGTTAAAAGATATGGACTCTAGCTGGGTCACAGAATGACATGGCTCCTTGTACACCTACTGAGAACTTTGTTTCTCTCTTACGACCAATGGGCATTGAATGTGTCTTTTAAATAAATGTAAATATCTTGAAAAACTATAAAAAAACTATAATAAATCTCTCTTTTACACCCTTCTGATGGAGTTGTGGTGTTTTCTGCAGTGTCACGCTCTATAGCGACACCCCCACAGTGCCCCAAACCAACCCCTTCCTGAGGTCCCCCCTCATCTTCTCCAAGTGTCCTCTCCCTGAACCCCCGTCCTTCTTCAGGGTTCCTTTCCAAACCCCTCATCCCTGCGCCCCCTCGCCCTCACTGGGGTTCCCCTGCCCCTACCTGACACTCCCCCACGTCCCTCACTGTCCCCTGCTGTCCCCCCCTCCTGCAGAGGTCCCACATTCAGGGGTCCCCCAGAGGGGGCAGCCCCCCAGGGGCACAGGTGGCACTCGAGGACTGCCTGGTGCTGAGCTGTGCGGTGGCTGCGGGGACAGGTCCTCTGTCCTCCTGGCACCGAGAGGGCTCAGGGGAACTGCCAGGCACAGGCCCCACCTGGAGCTGCACCACACTGGGGACAATGGCAGTGGCCAGTACCAATGCCAGGACAGTGTGACTGAGTGTCCTGAATGTCACCGTCCTGGGTGAGCAGGACCCTCGGGCTGGGGGTGACTCCACCCACAGCACCCCTATCCCACCTGGCCCAGTGCCCTCAGCCCTGTCACTATCCCGCAGTGCCCGTGGCCAATGCCACTTTCACCCCTGGTCCCCTGTCACACCAGGTGCATGCAGGTGATGCCGTGACCTGGTGCTGCTCAGAGCAGGTGGGCTCACACATGTCACCTGGCTGCACAAGGGGCACGAGGTGGCTCAGGGTCCCCTCCTGGAGCTTGGGGACATCGATGTCAGACATTCAGGCACCTACAAATGCGTGGCCACCTACCAACTTGGACAAGAAGGGCACTGTGTGTTCAAGGCACTCAGCCCTGAGCTGGTCCTGGAGGTGACACCTGGCTCACACTGGGTCACAGGTGGCATCACGCAGGGTCGCCGAGATGTTCAGGACTCCCAGGGTCCAGGGTGTGTCCCCTCTGTTCCCAGCAGTGGCTGTGAATATTGGCAGGACCCTCCTGTTCCTGCTCCTGCTCGTGGCTGTCATAAGGGGCTGTCAATGGTGGCACCACGGAGTGGGCGAAAATAGAGGGGATGGGGGTCCTGGAGT